>NC_133942.1:16162500-16462500 GCF_031877795.1 Strix aluco | reverse complement strand
CCCCATCATCTTTTTTCCAGCTAAAACTGTATCAGGCTGGGAAATGTCCAGGATGTGTGTATTTCTCTTGTATTGTGCATATTTTTGCAAGTCATTAAACCTTTGTTTCTTGTCTTTTCTAACCTTCTTAGTAACCTATCTAAACAACTCTCAAAGGAAAATGAGTCAATCAGGAAAGAGGTAGCCCTCGTGCCAAAGCAAAAAACCACAGAAATAGAAATAAAATTAAAAAAGGGAAAAGCTTTCACTTCAGGAATGCAAGTACAACTTTGGGCCTCGCTCCTTTAAAGACGTACACTATGTTTGAATTTATTTCTACTGCCTGTGCAGTTCTATTGAATCTGAAAGGCTACTCATGCATAAACTTAAGCACACTGAAGAATGTGGGAACACTTCAAGCTGCACTTTAATATGAAAAATTCTACATAAGCATAATAGTATGAGATTCTTCTTAGTTTGTAAGTTCAAAATAAAGACCTGCTCAAAATCTATATGCTGTTTTGTACAAGTAAATGTGAGAAACCACGTCTTTCTATAATAAGGGCCCATATTGTTTAAGATGTTGGCATGTCAGTCCTGAGAATATTAAATTTCTTTCACCCATAAAGACATACTTTCTTCCTGTGTTAGTAGTACTTTACTTGGTTGTATTACATGCAGCAGGCATAATTTATTCTGGACCATTTAGAACAACGCAGTTTAAGCAATGCTGGCCGTTTTGTCAGGATGACAAAGGGGAATTACGTTGCACCCATATATGGTAGACAATGCATGGACAACATGTAATATTCTCTGTGGGTGAAGTTCAATTCTGGGCAGAAAGCCAACAAAAGGCTCATGCACCACTTAAGTCCCACTTAAACCCTATTTTGAAGGCTTAATAGTACATAGGCCATGTTCTGGCCTCTTGCCCAGGAGTGAATTTTACCATGTTAGCATCCCCTCTCTCTGCATGCAAAGGGGGCAAAAGGGCAAAGCTTTTGTGCTGGGCAGTGAACTGATTCTGGAAGACACCGATCTCTTCTACTCTAAAGAAAGCAGCAAATCCATAGAACAACATGTATCCTGGTTTGTGGCTAATCCACCTTCCCTGATGTAGCGAGAGGTTACATTGTGCCAATAGTTCTGTCCTACAGAGCCAGGAATCTGCCTGACGATTGACACATAGCTGGTATTGCAATTTCTCTCTGTGGCTGTCCTGCACTGTTCAAGATCTTCAGCTGTCCTTTCCCAAGCTTGGATTAATTTTACCTCTGTGGTGACCATTAAGAAAATTAGAAAATTTTATCTCTGTCATTTCAAAGACTTCTGAGATCACTATGCTTGTCTAGCCTATAATCTCAAGGGGAAACAATAATGCTTTCTTGTAACTCCATGCCTGTAAAGGTATTTTCCGTTTCAAGAGCTCTCTATACACAACAGTGTCCAAATGACTATTCTGCTGTCACTGAATAGGATAAGATGACCTATTGCAACAGCATGCTACATGAATAATTTTCTCTGTTTTCCATGTTAAGTCATGTTTAAATGTACAGTGTAACAAAGTGCATTAAATTATTCCTAGAAAATAATTATTCATGATTATCATTAGCTTACAGTACTTTCTATTTTGACCTCATATATTGTAGAGTTCTCTGCAAGATTGGGAACTAAAGATACTATTTACTTGCAGGCAGTTAGAAACACAACCCCCAAAAGACAAGACTTCATGTTAAAGATGAACATGGTCAGTCTGTCTTAGAGTTTAGGCTTTGTGTATGTTATTCCTCTTTTAATTAATGAAAGCTCCACCAGCAGAATTATTATGAGATATGGTTTTCTGTGAATGGATTCCAACCCATACTGATTAAGTAGACTGGAAATCTTATTTTCTGATAATTTTTTAAAAGTGCATTTCCTTCCTAATTAGCAAGCAGGACATGGAACACAGTAAGTATACATTTCCCTTTAATAATTATTTTATTTTTAAAACAGAATACTTTAATGATTTACTTAGAATATCTTTTAGAGATCATATAAAAGACAGATGCTTATGCCCATTAAAAACAGAACTTCTCTCTGAAAAGTGATTTTGTGTCACCAAAATACTTGCGAGGTTCTAAAAATATTTTGACACATTTTACTTTTCAATCGTTATAAAAGGATTTTTTGTACATATTCTTATTGTGTCTTCATTTCCAGAATTGTTTTTAATTAAAAAAAGACTGTTTTGTTACAATGGATGATTTCAACCCACAAAATATCCTATTGTGCTTGCTATCAAAACAAACAGGTGCACACAGCAGCATGCACGGTATGCAGTGCAATTGAGCAAACAGTTTATGTAAAGATTTAAGCTCATCTGAACAATGTGAGTTCAAGTGATATGAATTGAAGCCAAGTATTCTGGATGAACGGCTCAGTTCTGAGAGGCTCTGGATGGAGCCCAGAACCTGTTGATCTTTGTGGGAATTGTGGGCACTTTATACCATATAAGAGATGACAGCCTCTGTCAGGATTAGTTTCTCAATTTGAAATACGTATCAATTTTTATCAATAGAAGAGCTACTTCTCTATTGAAACACCATGCTTCCTCTTGTCCACATATGAAAAACTCTTTCTGTTCAGATGTTTACAGAGGTTTCATAAGATAGGAAGACGTGGAAAGTAAAATATGCTAGAAGTCAAAGAAAAGATGAGTAGAAGTTAAATAAAGATATCTGTGAAGTTTCAGGATACCTCAATTTCCTATGTGGTTGGCCTTTATGGATGATATAATTAATTTTTATTCCTGGATAGCCAAGGTACCCAGTATGAAAGTTTCATGGAGAAAACACACTTTGCAGCAATTGCATGCCTTTCCTTCCTACAGTCTCCGTAGTTCTGATGGTAGGGAAAACGAGGGGACACTGATATAGTAAAATTCTCCTCACTAAAAGGCAAAGCAACCTGTCCTTTACTGACAGTGTGTTGTGTGGCCGTCTATGAATATTTCATTAATGCTGGGCTGGGGCCACTGATTCAGTTCAGACTCCCAATTAGCACTCTGCACCTAACTGTCTGTTGTTATCTCTTTTTACTCGGCTGTGATGTCTTCATTTATCTCAAGTGGATGGTTCCTTTATGTCTCACCCTTCCTACCCTTCTGCTCCCTTTCACGATACTTTGATGCCTGTAAGTTCTTATGTCCTCATCCTGCAATGGAAGGAGCTGCTTGCCAGGAGTCCCTGGGAACTCTCTGGGGAAGGAGTTCATTGTCTTTGTCTCATTGTCCCATGGACATCCTAATCATAATAGCGGTAAACATTTTCCTAACCCAGCCTGTGATGTTACTTCTTTTACTGGTTAAATACCCTGATTTCTCAAATGGCTGAGACATCCCTTCATCAGCTACCCCTTTATATCTCCTCTATATGAACAGTCACTATATATTGTTCTGGCTCTAATCTAGATTGCAGTCTCTTCTAGATAAAGTAGGACCTTTATTTCTTCTGAAGAGAGCTATGCATGTCTATAGCACAATTTCTATTAATAATATAAATTAATTCTGGTCATATGCAGTCCAGAAGATCCCAGACATAGCAAACAATGACTCTCCCAGGGTCTGGAGGTGAGGGATGCTCCAAAAGGAGTTGTGGTGTATGGTGATATTAAGTAGCCTCACACAGTTTTGATCTGAAATTGTCTGAAACTCTTAACTAGGCTGAATTGTTTTGTTTGAAGATATTAAAAATATTTGAATCCTCCAACTCACGATTGATTCAGCAAGTAAAAACTCCTTCACCTTGAAGTGGAGTTGGAGAGTGGAATGAACAAAGTACTTTCCAAGGTGAAACTCCTAGGTAGACAGTATCATTTTTCCCAGTTGACAGTCACAGTTTGGTGATCCCATACTTCTACATGTGAAAATACTTGACTGTCAAAACATAGTTATTGACTCGAAGGAGGACAAAACATGTCTGCTTCTGATAGCAGGTGACTACTCATTATGTGTTAGCCTCTAATTCTGGATGATCATTATAAAATTTTGACTACACATACACGGACAGGTACAGTTTTTGGGAACAGGAAATGGTTCAGTTTTGTTTCTACTTTCATTAATTTCTACTTCTATTATCTGTGAAAATCTTATATTGTAAAATATATGTTTTTATTTATTTAGTCATGATCACATGTACATGCATGTTGTGCGTGAAGGGTCTTCACTTATCTACCATCTTGATACAGAAGGTAACGAACCTCTATAAGGGTAAAATAAAGAAAAGTTATTTCCTTGGAGAGCTGTATTGAGAGTTATAAACTGTATTAGATAAAATTTAATCTCATAGACATTTTGAGAATAATTCTCCATGGGCTGGTTCCTTCTGGGTCCTTGCTTTTATTTCCAGTAGTCAAAGTATTAATAGGGTTAAAGGTGCTGGCATGGTGAATTTATGGTCGACATCTCACAGTCCGTTAAAGCAAGATCACTAATGGGTGACCTTGAGGTTCGACCGTTCCAGACTCAGGAAGATCAAGTCTCAGACCCCTCCTGCAAGTGCTCTGACCTCTCCATTCTTCCCCTCTATGGCCTAACCTTTAACTCACTGATCTTTGACCAAATTATTAAGCAAACACCTGCTTAGGTCTCTGACCAAAGACAGTAGACCAGGAGAGCTACCATAATTCCATGTGAATTAGCTTTAATAATAACAATACTAGCCTAAGGAGAAAATCAGAGGGTAGGTTTACAGTAAATAATCATGCTGCTACAGAGCACATACAGAACGGACCCTTCAACAGCTCTTACCTACAGTAAATCAATGCTAATCTATTTGACTGTGATAATAATGGCTCGTCAGCAGATATAGTTTCTTTATTTGACTTGACTAGGACAATGACTAGGTAAAATTTATTTCCTATTACTAAAGCAAGACAAAGACTAAAATGAATCCTTTGATGTCAGGGATTTCCCGTTGGTAATAATGCATAAACTGCATTAGTGTTCAACACAGTTGCTAAGAGTAACTGGAACAGAAAAAAAGGCTGGAAAATATCTGATGATGTCAAATATTAAGCCTGTGTAATGTTATCTGAATTACAAATGGAAAGAATGGTCTGAATGTCCCCAGATTTCCTTGGATTGCCCGTTCCTTTTTCAGCTCTTGCAGTGTGATTTTATAAATCTGCATCATCTGAGATTAACTCAAACCTGAGTAGTTCTAACATATGTATTCTTCCTAACTAAATTGACTGAATTTTTTTTTAAGACTCTAATCACAACAAGTAGTGGAATCTGAATTATTATACAATAATAGCAGACCCATAACAGACCAGTGTAATTTACTAAATAGAGATTTTTCAGTTTAAGTGAACACAATTATGAGCACGTGTTTACTTGTAGCTGACTTTATATGCTGGCTGACAATGCAGTAACCTCATGTCTGTTCATGGAGGCAATCTGCATGGATAAGCTAGGCATTTGGAAATGTAAGTGTAATGGTCCTATGCAAAGTCCATCTTTTACCTCTCGTCTTTAAAGAGAATTGTGAAGATAGTTTATTGTTGTAGGGGATGGATTTAACCTTTAGTGTTGCTAATAATAGAAGAAAATTAAATGAACTGGATGAGGTTTGTTTATAATATTGAGAACAATTGAAGCGAGGCTGCTTGGAGTTAGCGGATGCTATCTGATAAAAAACTTTGAAAGATGTACAACTCTAGATATATGAATCGGTTATGTGTTTCCCATTTTGAAAGTCAAGTAGTTTTAGTACCAATCTAAAGCCCACTGAGTTAAAGGGTTTTTATTGACTGCCAGGGCATTGTATCAGGTCTGTCTTTCCCCACGTATGCAGGATGACTACTGAAAAATTTCCACCCTGTTAATTTTGAATATGCACTTACATGTTTTTTAACTTTATGAAGAAGAAATAAAAATATCACTGATCTAAATAACACTTCCAAAATTAAATAGTAACTGTATTTATTTTCTGTTCACTTGAATGACTCTCTACGTTACTCTGTGCTCTTTTGATCTGTTTTGCAGGATATTAGTTGTCCTTCCTGAAGATACATGGTTAGTAGAATAAAATCTAGCTAAAAATATTGTGAATGAAATTAAAGGGAACTTAATGTAAACCCATCTGCAGCTTGTAAAACAATATTAAATGTTTGTTTGATCAATGCATATTGTTTCCTGTGTACAGTGTTATTCAGATTGACTGTCCAAGTTGAAACTGATTTACATAGATTATTATTTTCTGTTCCCTGACTAAATTAGTTGTAAGATTAAAGCTGGTACAATTGGCTAGATAATGTCATGGAGTACATGCACATATATACTTGAAAACATATGTACTTTGCTTGTATATAGGTATTCACACCCAGAGAGGCCTACAGAAGCTTTACAGGAGGTCCAGAAAAGCCTTAGATAACTCAAAGCCTGTTGCATAAAATCTGCACTAGCTGGTACTGTGCCCTTAAACAAAATTGGTGGCTTCTTTTCTGGAGAAAAGAAATGGAATTACTTACGGTGAGGTATTGGTTTGAGAGAGGAGGTAAGTTAAAAATCGATATGCAGTAAAAAGTTACAAAGCAAGCACTGTAAAGAGTAAATGGATTTTAAAATTACATTTATTTGAATGCTCTCACTTTACACATCCATTAATTAGTGAAACACAAGACCAGATGATTACAGCACAACAGAGATGTTTAGTTAAACACATTGCCTACTTCTTTTCCTATCTGTCAGCATACAAGGTCAAATTTTGCCCAGATTTACAGAAATGCAGCATCACTGAACTCATTTGCTGCCCTCAGTCATACCAGGCAATTCCACAGATGATGAATTTTTCCATTTCATGAAAAAATACACATAGTCGAGGGCTTGATTGAAAGCCCATTAGAATCAATGGAAGTTTTTCCTTTGACTACAGTGAGCTTTGAATCAAACCCTATATGGTTGTGAAATATCCATAAGATATTTGGCCACACATCAATCTGTACTATAATACACTGTATATTAATATTTTATTAATATAAAAGTAGTCCACATTTTTACTCTGTGTTTAGCAGAAAATTATGTTAGCAGTGCTTAAGATGGTTCAGATTTGGATTGTGGGCATGTTGGAAGTTATACAAATATGAGAAAAATATTAGTCCATAAAGCTTTCAAATATTTTAATATCTTCTCCATAAATGATAGGAACCTCTCCTTGTTTAGAAATAAAAGGGAAAATTTATCAATATAAAAATTAAAGAAGTCATGTTAATATATGAGTTTATTACTCATTTTTAATGTATATGTGGGCAAGTTTTACTGGCATGTACTTTCAGTTCTTTGTTGCTTATATCCTCCTGATGCATGAAGTAGTTAAATTTATTAAACCAGAAAATTTGTGTGTGTGTGTTGGGGGATGTGTTAAAGAAAGGTTTTCTTACAATAAAAAAGGAAAATAAAAATGATTTTGCCTTTGTTCATACCTGCTCCTAGTGGTTAAATGTTGCATTTTTTTTACCTATAAGAATAGAAAACATTTTAAATCTAACCTTATAAAACAAGGAAATATAACGTGATTTTATTTGAAGAATGAACTAATTTTGTGCTTATTGATAATTCAAGCAGAGAATTGTTTTAAAATATCACTGCAGGTAATGTCAAAAGGAAAGTAGGTGCTCTGGCATATGTAAGACTGGAAAAGGAGGGTATTCCTGAAAGAGGAATGCACATCAGTCAAAGGCATCAATAAATAAAGCTCTTTTTCATATGTAAATGGGAATTTCTAAAGTAAAGAAGGTATTGTTTTATAAATAGTGAGATAATATTCTTGAAAAAGGTTACCAGTGATTACATAAGTTATCTCTTCCATAAAGAAATTTAGAGCTCATAGTTGCTCTTTTCATTAAAAAGGCTTTTCATCTAGTCTCATGCAGAAAGCCAAGCTCTGCATTTTAATTAGAGATAATAAATAATTATATCACTTAGGAAACTGAAACTATTAAAGTCTTTTTGTGACACTCTATATTTCTCTAAATATATAAGTATATACATTCAGCTTCTGATTTACATATCACATTAAAGGAGATAATATAACAATATAATATAATACATAAATATGAAAAATATTCAGGGCCTTTTAACAAAGGGAAAAATACCTTTATATGGTTGCAGCAGAATAAAGTATCTTAAAATCTGACCAGCCTGGCCAAAATATTAAGTGGCCTCAGTATAAATGCAAATAAAGACAATAATACCACCCCACCACCCCCTCCAAAAGTATTATAAAACTAAGGCAATATCAGGTGCCTGAATTTTAATGGGGAGTATGTACCCCTTGATGTTAGCAAACTTTGGATGAAGCCCTGCCAGAGCAAGAGCATGTTATTGGTTTTAACGCAGCTGTATCAGCTCTAAAGGAAACATTGGAACTGTCTCTCTCATTCGAGCTTCTAAGCACAAATTCCTCTTTTTTTATTATCACACATAGGGGCATCTTCTCTGCATGAAATTAGTGCACCAGAGTCAAGGGCAGAAAAAACCGCAGAGACAGACTTCCCCAACTTATACACCCCACAGGGACCAGCTGACGTTGAAAAAGCAGAGAAGTGAGCCATTAAAGTACGGTTTGGGATTGACACTGACCTAGGCCTGCCATCCGGCATTGTCCTGCCATCTGCACAGACGTGAACTTTGCCTCTAAAATTTGGCTTCTCAATTAACATGTCCAGCTGGGGGGAGAATTCCGTCATTTGCCTAATATCATTATTGCCACTGCTCTGACATATTAATATTAAAAATATATGTGAACCGATCAAGGATTTGCCTAAGCACTTCTCTTTTTATTTCACATAATAGGCAGGAGGTGAAAGAAGACACAATATAATTTGAAAAGCATAACCCTGATTAGGCAGTGATTGGTACACAGCTAGAGCTTACATTTAAAAACATTTTCATTATTAGCAGTGCCTGTCAAATACAATTCTTTTTTTTTTTTTCCTGTTGTGCAAGTAGATGCAAGGTCATGTGATGTTTTGAGGTTTCAGTAAACAGAAAATCAGTTATATCGTACCAAGGTAGTTGCAGAATAGACATTTTAAGATGGTGTTTTTGCCAGCAGATATTTTTTTTTAATTGGTGATTTTGTGAAAGCTAGACACCAGCTTCAGTTGCATTCTTATGGTATGGTGAAATCAGTGACTTCTCTGGGAACTGGATTAGGTCTTAGGATAATGAATGAGACCTTAAATATTGAGAGCTGGGGAGATAGGAGATAGGGTATGTTTGTGAAGCTTGGCACGATGCAGCTCCTACTAAGCTCAAAGATGCTTTAAATGGATAACTAATAATAACATTATATTTATTTACAGTCCCCACTGGAGAAAATAACATGCTTTCCATAGCCTCTTCAACATTATGCTGTATGCAACATTGTGCTGCCTTCAAAAAAGGGTTCTAACATGAAGAAGTCACCTTGAAAATATTCGTATTCTGCCTGCCTCTGAGTCCTGGGTTGTTTTCAGCCTTGAGCCTATAAACGTGTGTGTACTTGCTTACTTTTTATACCTCAGAGTAACCACATTGAACTCTCAACCACTTGTGAGTAAATCTAAATCTACCAATAACTGAACACATCTCTGTAAAATCCACAAGCTCCTTTGAAAATGATTCCCTTCACATGTTTGTAAAAGGAGGAAATTTCAAAAACATCTCAGTTGCTCAGGCATACAAACATCAGTGGTTTTTAATAAGCCCCCATACTACCTAACTCACATAGGTATTTTTGAAACAAAACACAAACTATTCCTTTTCCTACAATATGGAGTTTTTCTCAGGTGTTTCCTCACGAATTCTAGAGTCAAGGGTAATTCACTTCTCCGTTATAATGAGGCCTTTTGGAGCTAGATGAAATGGTGCAAGTTTGCAGATACTAATATGAGTTTTTGTATTGAATTTAATTATTCCTGGTCTTGTCTTAAATCAGTATCAGTGCAAAACACAGACGAGAACCGAGACTTCCATTAACAAAAGGTTCTGAGGATTAAATAGTTTCTTTAAATATATTACATAATTTTATCATAACAAAATAGGGCTGTGCTGTCCCTTGTTGAAATATGCTTGTCTCTGATTTAATCTTAAATGAAAGAAATTCTACGTCCTTATATTCTAGATGGAGTGGAGGACCTAACGTCTGACACCTCCTCTGTCTGTTAACCCTGAAACAATGGAATTGTTCCCAAAGTTTTCCCATGCAGTGTATTAGCGACATTGTAACTTCTCCTCAGAGCATTTTTAACCCTGTCTAATACAAAGTATAAAGAGCAATAGAAAAAAAATCAAAACCAGAATAGCAGTAGGAAGCATATGCCTTTTAGATATTGGCTGTAGAGAGCAGAAATTCAGTACTGTGGTTTCTCCAAACTAACTGCAAGCTTTTGGATGTTCAGAGAGTGCTGCTGAGCACATGGAGTCAGAGGCTGTGAGGAGATGAGAAGAGGTGATAAACATGTGGCATGATCCCAACAAGGCAGTTTGTGTCTCTGGGGTGTTTGTGTGGCCTTTTGTGACTGGAAATGTTATGAGTGTTTCAACTGCTTTTAAATCTCGACTTAAACACATTGGATTTGCTGTTGGATCTCCTCTGTAAACTTGTCCCACTGAAGAAGCTGTTGGGTGGACTAGTAGTAAAATGACTGAGTGATCTGCTGCTGTCAGGAAGGCATCTCTGGGAGGTAGACCCTGATTTTTTCAGAGGTCTGTAGGCTGGGGATGTCCTCAGACACCACCCTCATCCCCTCCATAATTTCTTTTCCCTTCTCAGTGAGAACAAATTTACCAGAAATGCTTCAAGCTCAGTTTTACAGCATTTGCAGCTCTTTTCTCCCTCCAGTGTCGTTTGTTTTTTTTTTTTTTTTTTTTGGGGGGGGGGGGGGGGGAGGTAGATGATATCCCTCTGTTGTTTGGTTTATTTCCCCCTGTGAAGAATAAACCTGTTTTCAGAAATGCTTCAAATACATTCCTGTGAGCAATTCTGTCTTCTGTCTTACGCCCCAAAGGCACTCTGAGCTGAGCTGATTTAAGGATTTTGAAGGAGGACACTGGAAATGTTGATATACAATATAACTGTAAGGCACCTTCTTAAGCATATGCTAAAAATGGATTATGGCTTTTATTCTTTACTTATACTTCATCTTTCCAAATGGCTGATTACAATTTTCATCTGTTTATTTCAACATCATGTAGTGGGCAAGAAGAAGAAATATACCTCCTGTTTCTGCTCCCAGCTTCTACTACTTATAATATGATTGCAATGACACCATTAAGGTCCATAATTCAAAACTCTCCAGCAGTTGGTCTGGGTTTTGGTAGCCGTGTTGACACATGCAGCCTGGTCCTCAGAGGGTTTGAGCATCAATAAATGCAACTGAAGCTGAGTGAGCCTAGGACTTCTAAAAGTCTCTCCATCTCTATAGTAAAAATAAAGCCAAAATGACTGGAAATTTCTGGAAATGTAATTTGTACATTCCTGCTGTTCCTATTTGCCATGCCAAAGAAGGATCCCAAATAATTTTATCAACACAGGTGAACTGACCTAAAAAATGTTTAGAAAAGTATTTAGGATGACTGATAGCAGGTTGATACTTTGTCTTACTAGAGTCTTGGATCCTAGGATATAGAAATTTTTGGAATATAAGTCACATCTTTAGTTTTATAAAAACTCTGGTTCCTAGTCATCAAAGCAATTCTTCAATAAATCAGATAGTTGCATTTGGTCTCTTTAGGAAGTAAGGGCAAGGTCAGGATTATAGACCTGGGCTGAGAACACTACAACTCTGCTTTTAAAATATCCATTACAAAATGAGTTACCAATGTTTTCTGTAGATAATTATGCTAAACCCTCTGGAATGTTGTGGAATAAGCAACATAATGACAACAACACATTTGTAGAAATGAGACCTTCAGTATTAATAAAAGTTACAAATGTTAAAAGTTAAACTGAAATCATCCTGTGTGGATCATGTCTGAAGTTGGTTCTTAGAGTTTCACCAAGGTGCTTTGATATCCATGGCGTATATGTTACCCGACTGATGTGTCTAAAACCAGGGCTTTTTTCTTCATTCAGAATCTTTTCTATTATAGCTTAGCGACAATTAACACATCTCACTTTCATAGTCAGTACTGTACTTATTCAAATAGCACTTTTGACAGTTTCAAAGGCTGTAACTTCATATTTTTTCTTCTTTAGCACATGAACTCCTTTGCCTTGCTTTTATTAAATGGAAATGCTACATAACTATTGCAGGGAGACTCGGACTGAAACTGGACCAGAAACATTAACTAGCTCAAATGAGAAATACAAACTAAAAAGCTGTCTGTCCATTTTGGAAACATGCAGATAATGTGTATGTCACTTGAAATTCACATGCATTTGGGATCTGCAAAGAAAAGTAATATACAGCAATGATATCTTTGATCATTGAAAGAACTCAGAAACATAGGAACTGTGTCGAGTGTGGTTATCATCAACCCATTTTCTATTCCCAGTGCACAAATCATTTCATGCATTCTACAACCCAAGCCACGATGCTGGGCTTCAAAAGCAATTTCAGCAGCAAAATAAGGTGCTTTTCTTCAATTTTCAAGCCATTTGTACGAGGTTAGTGTTGTTTACCCACCTGGTACACTGATATTTACATACCCCTTTAAAGAAAATTGGTAGGTATGATTTATGGAGTACTGTAAGAGCACAATTTTCCATGTAGTGCACCTAATCTGAAAGGGCACTTGCAAAGGTCACTCTGGCCATACAAATACCAAGTCTTCTCTTTGGAATAAGTTAGGATATTCATTTTTCTTGGAAAATGTCAGCAGTACCCTACTCCAGGGGTTAGTTTATGCAGATAAATGCGTAAGCCTTTAATCTTAAGGCAAAAATACTCTACACAAATGTAAGAGAAGTCCATCTATCACTGTTAAGACCTGTAATTTGTTTTTATTTAAATCCCAAGCCAGGGCAGCCTGGGCAACAAAATTGTTAACATGGTAGCTCACATCTGAGCCAAGATTAAAGTATATAAACATACATCTGCTTTCAACCTGGGTGAACAATACAGCATGTCTTCTGAAAGCCATAATCTGGATTTCGAGCATCTTCAATATCTGTTCTTGTTGTGCTACTGTGAAGTCTCAGAGTGCCTGACCCTAGCATGTTAAATTGTCCAATAAGTGCACTGTGTATTTCCAGCATTTTATCTCTCAATGAAGAACAGTGACAAATGTTTTTATAGTAAACACACCATAACTAAAAAAAAGATTCATTTTTCAACTTTGGACAAAAAGGACATAAACCTAAGAATTGCTTTAAATAATGCCAGTGCTATTTTTCATATAAAATATTGATTTATTTTTTTTATGTGGGGAATGCTTTATGGTTTTTTTTTTCATTTATAATGGCCCATCTTAATCATTACTGGAAGTTGTTATTGACAACAAGAAACGCTTCCATCTTGGTTGTTAATCATATCCATGTGGGAAGTTGTTTTTATAGATAGTTTTTCATGCCTTGTTTTAAATCATGTTGCAGAATATTTTATAATGAGGAGTCTCAGCTTTACTCGAGTTCTCTCAATAGCCAGAAACAAAGAATGCGATCTTAATGAGGTCTAGGAGATTTTAAAATGGAAATCATGTTGAAGTGTTTTTTAAAAGTGATGTTTCAAATGTCTAAACTAGGGAAACTAATACATATTTTTTTTAGAAAATGCTGGTCAGTACTACTGAAATTTGTCAAGGTCTATAGTATTTCATACTGCGTAAGGATGATGGATATAGTTGGTGGATCCAAGTCTATTGCTATTGTCCTCACATGTTGGGTTTTTTTCCCTGTTTAAACAAGGAAAGGGTGATGCAATATATAGAGCTTGTGCATCCTTACTTCACATGAGCCATCTTAAAAGAGATCGGGACGTTGTGTAATTTATTACAACAATAGCAAAGCTGTGTGGTTCAAACAAGGTGAGTCGATGAATTAGGAAGCTCCTCAGGACTTGGTGCAACGCAGTGGTTTTCTTTGGAGAATAATTCTCTTTCATGTGTTGTAGAATGTGCAAAATAGGACTTTTAAATGAAATCTGAATGCATATTTTTGTTAGCTATCTTGGATTTTCTCCCGTGTGCCTTTTACCAGCTATTTCTAAAGTTAGACGCATTTTGTCTGCAAGGTAATGTGCAGGAAGACCTCAGAAAGTAATCTACCTGCAAGTCTAATCCTTTCAGGTCCTTAGCCACCTTGGAAGATATCCTGGGCCCTTAAAGTCAAGTCAGCATACGCCTATGTATGAACACTGAGATACTAATGCTGTTTAATGCTTCTCAAAATAGGGATTGACCAGTTAATAGACTGAACCACAGTACTGGCCCTGAAAATGAATGTCTCTAAGATGCTTTTAATTGCAGAGAACAAGACGTGAATTTTTTTCTTTCTAGATTTGTGGATACTGTTGGGCTCATCTTTCCTTTGGTGCTTACTTTATAAGTACACTGTTTCACTTAGAAGCAATGCACCCATGAAATGGAGATTAGCTGCAGTACCCAAGGCTCAATAGCTCTGTTAGCATATATTCACTAAGGTTAATTAATCTTGAAGTACCTCAGCTGCTTCTCCAGGATACGGAACTATATAGTTATCTTGTAAGGAAAAAAACGGTCCCTATATATTCACAAATGGTGCAGCCACAAGACAGAAATGATTTGGGGACTGAGGTGCAGGTAGCCTTGTTACCATAACAGTAATTAGAAATAAGCCTGAACCTGTGTGAAAGCTGTGTGAAAAGGAACCCACTCTGTACTGAAAGCTATGAGTGAACCAAAGAGCTGAAGTGGATGAAAATACTGGCTTAAAATCATTGTTTCATTTGAAACATTAAAAAAACCCACTAATGATCTTTTATAGGCCTTGAAAAAATTGCACTCCTCAAAGGGCTTTTTTTTTTTTTTTTAGATTGATCTGTTGTATTCTTTGCCTCATTAGAACAAACTAATACAGGGAAATGAAGTACTTTCACCAAATAATGTAATACTGGTCAAAACAGTTAATTTTTCTTTTTACTAATACCTCTGAAAGTGATGCAAAAAATGCTCCTATTAGAGAATCTAAAACTTTCACCATGGACCATGTTGAACTCTTCTGCAGCATCTCCATATTGCCATTAAAATAAGTAACACAAACTGGATGAGATTCCAAACAGGCGATTAGTTTGCCATTGAAGCATAACCAATTCCTCAACTAAAACAAGCAAACAAGCAGTCGAACATGTTAACATAATTTTCTATCATTTCGTTTTGATGTGGATTGGATGGAAAAAATCTGGGATGCAAGCCATGATGTAGATTTTCAAAATTGATTAGCATTTTTGGACAGTGGCAGCAATTTCTGTGGTGGTATAATTTATTTTAAGCTAAAATTGATTAGTTTTTTTTGAAAAATGTGCACCAAAATTGCTATGCAAATCAAGGTAAATGGAGCCATGAAATGATGGTAGAAATACAAACTACAGTAAAATGTTAGCTCAATCTAGTGAAGGCCAGTCAATATTGCAGTATATGTAAGATGACTGTAAATAGTTTTCCTTGGTTTTAGATTAGCAATTTATAATTATCAAATGCTTTTTACAATGTGTAAAACAGATAGCATGTTTGTGGAAGAAAGGTTGTTTTGTTCATTGTCATAACATTAATCATGGATAACTTCACTTTAATTCTAATGTGGATGTTACATATAATTCCATAGAAATTCCATTGTAGCTTAATGTTAATGTCCACTTACTTTAATGTTTTGGTGACTTTAAGAATTGTCATTGCAAATGTTCAGTCAATCCCAGCTGACTGCTAGTATAAATGGATTGTATTTTTACAGCTCTTTGACTTCCTCTCTATTTCCAATACACAAAAACAATCCATACAGAAACTATGTTCTTTTGGTGTTATCAAACACAAACAGAAAGTTAAGGAGTGAGTCATACCAGGGCAATTCTCAAAAGAATGAGATCCTGCAAAGGTCAGCTTTTCTTGCTTGTCAATTGTTGACATTTAAGCATTTATTTCAGACGTTCCTGATAATGTTTTCTGAGATAGTGGGGAAGAATTGCTGTGGTGGTATGCAATTATGAGCATAATGAAATGCAAAAATGCAAATAAGGTGATATGTGCCAGTCCTTTGGAGTGCCTTTTGTCAGAATTGCAGGCACCATGAGACTTTGATAGATACCATGTCAGTACTCATTGCTAGAGCTGTGATATCTTTTAAAGAAGCATCTCTAACATGTTATCACTGGATGCTAATTAGAAGTAACCTTTGAAGATGAAAAATCCGGAGGTCATATTCCATAAACTCTAAAAACAGCATCGAACTAATTGTGTCAATATAATTTTGCTGCACAAGCAAGCATTATCCTTTTTTATACTGCATTTATATATCAACACTGTAATATCCAGTTCAGTGATACTTAGTATCCCTTCTGCCCTACAGATTTTTTTTCATGTGGGTATATCCTGTTCATTAAAGGCTCTGCATTTTTGGGTAAACCACGTTTCTTAAAAATTTCCTAAAAAAAATTTAGACACTATCCAAAGTCTTCAGGATAGTATTAGATCAGAGAAAGGACTGGATTTGATAATCTACAAATATACTGAGGCTGAAATTCAGAAGAGCAACTGCTGTAGTGGAGTAATGAAGCAATAGGGGTAAAATGCTTTGGTAGTGTTAAGATGGGATGTGAACTACTTTAAAATTGTTTTTTATAATGTAGCTGCCTGCAGTAACTGGACATGACTTTGCTGAACTAGAAGGTCCTATGTTCCTAAAAAGTGCTGTATTTTCCCAGCCATGTACCATACCTGCTATACAGCTAAAATGGAAAGAAAGCAAATATATTTCATACTTTACACTAGAATGATATTGGCTCTGGAGCGTGCTGGTCTGATAATGCTGGTCTTTCAAAGCAGATGCTTTAAATTCAGCATTTGAATAATTCCATTAATTTTGGCATCCACAATTGCACTTACTGGAATGACTCCCTACAAAGGGAGGCACTCAAAAAGTTCACTGCTGGTTTCGGGGCCAGTATCTCAGCCCATCAGAGAATCAGGCTCAAAAGTCTTTGTGGTTATTCCACTCTACAACATTGGGTACAGATAATCTTTTGCTTCTTTGGTAGTTTAAGTGAGCGTGATCTAGAAAGAGTAATTAAAAGTTGTATCTATGAGTTCTACTTGTCAGAGAAGCAGGACTCGAGCTTGTGAAATGTTCAGATTTTGCCTGACTTTGGCCAGCTTGATTCACTGTTACAAATTCAAAACACACTCAAATGTCACACCCAGAGCAGGACTGCAGGTAAATGTGAAATAAAATCTGAAAACAAAAGGAGGAAACACTTTAAAACAGTGGAGTGGCTTAATGAGTTCTTATACCAGTTAGCTCTTGTAAATCCCCTAGAATAAGGGATGAATCAGTTCCTGAAATGATTTCTTCAAAAATTATTTCTGTTGCCAAATGTTCCCGTGAAACTGAGAAGAAAATTCCAAAGGCAAACGTAGTTGTTCGACAGCCACTGCAAAAGGGGGCACGTTGAGCTTAATTGCATGGAATAGCTACAGCTGTCAATACTTTATTCTCTTTTGCAGCATCTAATGTATTCAGATTTTAAGTTTTTGACATGGAAACCTTAAAAGAATTAGAATAATTTCTCTGTTTGTAGGTTGTTTTGCATACAATATATATCAGCTTTGATGTTATTTCACTAGGGAGCTACTTGTCAATCCCTGTGTATAGTTTTTTCCAAAACTTTTAATGTGGTTTTCTTTTATGATGCTCTCTCAGATATAAAGCTACTGTACTTTGGCTACCAACTTAATCAATCCTCATTATAATTATACTCAGCGTATTATCAACTTTGTATTGCACTCAAAATTACTTGCCCCTGGGGAATGATGCTAATAAGAATACGAAACAGATCTCAGGCAAAACTTCTGTCTCTCACGTTTCTCGCAGATTTAATTTTTAGAGGGCTATCTTTGTCACTTTTGAAATAGAAGATGCTGCATTCTGAAAGCTCCTTTCTTCTTGTCTTTCGTATTTGTCTGTGATAGGTTCTAGTCATCAGCGAAGGCTCCCATGTGTTATGATAATGAAAGTGATAATAATTTTTAGTGTTACTGGAAGATTGTTTTGCCTCTGTCAGAAAAGCTGTAATATAAAATCTCTATTATACCAGGACTCACTAGATGAATTAAAGCGATGAGCGTGCACCTGCTACTTTAGTCCTGTTTTCTGCAGCATGTCAGTAAATTTAGCTTATAGGACTGGTAAACTAAAAAGATATGGGGTGAAATCCTTACCAAAATCTCTTCACTACCCATGTTTGCAAAGCTTATTTACAGTTGCCTAAATGAAAGTTATGGAATCAACTGTTTTTACTGCCATACCTTCCAATATCCCATTTCCCTATCAAATTATGACCATGATGTGATAACCCATGTAATTAAGATTTGTCCTGTGTAAGGATCACGACTCTGTGTTATGGTCCAGAGAGGGATACTATAAACCAGGGCATCCTTGTGTTGGATCTATGTCTCATCACTGTTTTTTCTAAATATGCCAGTTCAGTTCTGCCTCTGGGTGTAGAGACACAAAGTCCAGCCTGTGCCTCATTCTGCCAGTTTTGTTTCTCATCCAGAAAAACATGAGCATCTGCCAGGACTGGGTTCAACAAGGAGTGATTCAGTTTTGGAACTTACTGCATTTATTTGTGACTTAATGACATTGCAGCAAGTAAAATTAATGTTTAAGCTTAATTCAAGACCAAAGAACTAGATGAATATTTCTGGTGAAGGCACACGCTCTTACCAAAACACAAAAAAACCATGAGGGTGCATTACCTGTCTTATTTGGTCTAGTAACCTGTCTGTACAGATTTCCTCACAGCTATAACACTGCTGCTGATTGTTTTCCAGTGAAACAGACTCCAGCCTGGTTTTAGAACTAATCCCCAGCTGATTTGACATTTTTATGTGACATATAGTTTGAAGGAAAATTCTGTACAAGTTGTAAATGGTTTGTCTTCTTCAGAAAGGGTGGGAACAGTATGATTCATTTTCCTTGATTACCACTGAAGTTTACAGGTGTTTTTCTCATGCTGCTGCTGCTAAGATATGATAGACATGAAATCTAGAGACAAAGTTGGTAGCTTACTCTTATCACGAAGTGGTTTGTTTTCTATACTGTGCTCCTTCCAGGTGTTCCTTCCTTCCCAAGACAAGAGAAAATGCCATTAGGAAGCAGTATTTTGACCCAATGCATCCTTTCTCATTGAGAGTATAGGGAGTTCTCTCTCAGCCTGGGTTTCTTAAAAATGAGGTTCTTGGTCCATATAGGGGAGGAGAACATCCACCTGCATTGTATATAGTAACCCATTCCTTGTGGAAGAAGGTGAATATACAATAAAGTGATATATTTGCATTGGCTGGGTGTTGTTTTAATGTCCCCCTCCTTTACTCCTACATTTGTTTCTGAGAACAAGGGCATGTGTGTGGTAGCATTCACCTGTACTACACTGGCACTCCAAAATTCAGTGCTCTAAATAAAAAGATAAACACCTCAAGCTTACACTGCTGAGTCTGAGTCAGGTCAATATAAACATGGCTTAGCTTCCTCCCTGTTCAGATCAGCATATTTTTTAAAGATGTGTTTATAATTACCATCACCTGAAAGAGTTCAGATTTGCTCTTTAATTGAGAAAGAGACCAACATCCCACATACTCCTACAAATACTTAAAATTCTTTAAAATCATGCTATTTAATGTAGTCAAAGTAACCCATGCAAAACAAGGGCCACCTAACAGACTACGTTTCCCAGGATCCCATATAGCTGGAAGCAGAAGGCACGACCTACTCCCAGGTATAAATACTCACACATGGGTGCCTGAAGGGGGTGTTGGAGTGTGTTTGTTGGGGTGGGGTTCTGAATTTTTTTGGTGCACAGGCAGATGTCTGGCTCCAGTGCTTCTCTGTGAAGGTAACTTTCTAGCAATTATTACATGTGGTTTTTTCAGTGTCTAATTGCTTTCTTCAGTATCTACTTTTCTTTTAATTAACACTTTTGCTATTATAACAGCCATAAAAACATAAGCTTTTAAAGATATCCTTTTCCTTTGTGCTCATTGCTCCATGTTTTGCTGTAAGCTTTGTGTATGTTCTGTGCTATAGTAAGATAAAAGAAGTGTCCTGCTGGCTCTCCTAGTGTTGATGCTGGTTGTAATGGAGTTGTGAGCACCTGTGTGTGCATGTACTGGCAGTGACCTGTGTTTCTGGTGCCAGGTATTTCTACCCCTTGGTCCAGGCAGTTAGTGAATGCTGTAATTACAGTAAGCTGTTGCATCTCAATAAATATTAGGTTGTTAGCTAATTAGTCCCAGACACCTCATGGAGAGAAAGACCCTTCTGTGCACTGTGAACAGTGATACCCAGGGGTGGTTGTAGCTCCAGGGGTGCAAGAGAGTAGTGCTAAGCATCAGCTCTTTGAAGACTTTGCTTCCTTACTGGTTCCCCTGCCTTATTGTTGGGAGGGAATGAGAACACATCCTAGTCCATCCAGCTCAGACATGGCCTGTCTGACCCAACTAATGCTGCTGGCACTGCATGAATTTCTACCTCTGGATTCTCCAGTGTAAGCAGCCAATTTATGGTTCCTTCTTCCACTGATGGGGGAAGCAGGTCTTTGTGCCCTTTATGCCCCACTCATAAAAGTCTGGACTTAATTTGGCCCATGTGAATTAGGCCTGTAAAAACAAAAGGCAGGTGATGTTTGCAACACCAGGCTGACTGAATAAATCAGCTCTATTCTTTTTTTCTTTTTTTTAATATGTTAATGTGATACAGTGAGCCTAAAATAAAATCCTCATTAATGAAGGAAAAATAAAGCACCTCATGAACTGTATGCCACAGCCATGCATGTGACACTCCTCCACTTTATTAGCCTGCTGCCGTACCTCGCCAGTGATCTCAGCCTGCTGAGCTGGGCTGCCCATTTGTTCCCTGGGATGGGAGGGTAATTAGTTCTCCATGCTGGCTGTGTCCTGGGCCTCTCCTGAGCAGAAGCTGACAGCCATGTGTAGCATTGTGATGTGGAATACTGGTCATTAGGGACAGAGCTGAGATTACCTATCTTATTTCCTTTCTGACCTTAGGTCAGAACTGAAGCACAGTCCCTGAGGTGAAGGGCTTTTGCTTTGTACCTAACACTACCATGCTAACTAGCTCCCTCAGAGCTGGCACCTTAGGGAGACAGCAAATCTAAAATAAACATCATAACTAACATGAGTAATGTGAATGAAATGGCCCTCTCCCTATAGAAACACACTTTGTCATTTATGGTCGGTGTTACCAGGGAGGCAATGAAAGACTTCAGTATGTGTGTTTTGACATTTCTTGTATTAGTTGTAGTCTCAAGTCCATATTCCTCATGCTAGTTTCATGGTGCAATTCCAAAGGGTGGGAAAAAAAACCCAAACAAACCCCAAACATGTGCAAAAGTCAAGGACTGATTAATTTCTGGTGTAAAAAGACTGTAAGTGGGACCGATATTTCCCCACTGCAGGAAGTCCCAGAGTGTTACTGAGTTAGACAGGTCTATGAGCGTAGGAAAAAGCTGCTGTGGAGGAGGATTCCTGGTGATAACAGCACTGTGATACGGCTATAGTCACTGGCAGTCAAGGTCGCTGACTCCTACGTGAAGAAGTCTTCCTATGCCATACAGCGGTGGACAGGGAGGCTGTATAGGGAGCGAGGCAACAATGGAGGAAGGAGATGGCAT
Organism: Strix aluco; assembly: GCF_031877795.1. Lineage (NCBI taxonomy): Eukaryota > Metazoa > Chordata > Aves > Strigiformes > Strigidae > Strix > Strix aluco. The sequence goes on along the minus strand of NC_133942.1, from coordinate 16,440,675 downwards.
CAGGGACCTGACAGGGAGAGGAGGGAGAAGAAAAAGGACAGTAAGTCAGGTTTCTGGAAACTGGCCCAGAGTAGCCCTGAGCCTGGGCTGAAGTGAGATGGCTCCTCTCTAATAGCTCTCTTGGCTCCCCTTAGAACTTGTCTCCCTCATCTGAGTGGGACGTGACACCAGGGAAGTCCTAACTATACCATTATAAGCGATATACATTATCATTTAGATCTTCCTAATAATCTGACTAATTTTAATATTTCAGGATTAAAGAATAACATGTAAAGGAATAATCGTGTTTCCTTTTTTTGTTTTATTCATTGTTCCATTATTGAATCTACACAAGTGTTATATGCTGAGTATGGCAGAAACACGTGCATAAATAAACATAAGCATATAAATTATAAAATCACATCTTAAAACTCCTACAGCTATAATTAAAAACGTTTGTTTTATTGAAATTTACATTCAGCAAATCTTTATACAATACAAGATTTTTATCTCTGTATCTGTATAATTTATGTAATACAATGTACTTGATTAGCCAACATTATTTTAAATTCTTCATGGTATTCACTGATTTCATAGCAGTGACTATTTTGTCACAATTCAGTATGTTATTTTACAGCTGGCTTCTACCACTGCTGGTAGGTAACTATGTGATATATAACTTGCAAGCAGTCCTGCTGTTTGTTACTGGCAATTAATTTCTCTGGTGCCTTTCTTCCATTCAGGCCAGGCCTTTATGTTCTAAATCCAGCTATTCTAATACTCCCCACTTCTGCTGTGTAGAAAAGACTCAGACTGACAGATTATCGCAGGGCAGTTAAGCATGTAATTGCTCAAATGAGTTAAAATCCCTTCAAATATCTGTCTTTGTACCTCATCACACCACTTCATGGACTCAAATATTTGACAATTGATGAAGATAAACTAAAAGGATCTTCATTAGCTACCAACCACCGTGACAAGCTTCTTTCAGCTAAAGGCTGGTGAAGTTTGGGACTTATTATCTACTTAAAAACTGCAGGAAAGCAGAAAAATACTTCAGTGTACTTTAGACTAGAGAAAACTAGAAGCTTACATGGTAGCTGGGGTCAAACAAAACCAGCGTTTGCTAATCTAGCGCTGTACTTGTTACAAACGTGCAGTAAAATACCCATGGAATCTAACAGGATAAAAACATAAAGGAAATATTTCAAGCTTCTGATAGCAGCAATCATCACAACCTCCCAGCTAATAGTAAATACAGTGATCTTATTCATTACAATGTAAGTGTGCATCAGAAATCTATTTGTCAAATGATGCCGCTTTTTTATTGCATTGCATTTTTATTGGTGGGAATAAAAACTTTGAGTTTCAGTACAGCCATCTGGATTCCTTTCAGGTGCTCTTTTTGAGGATGCTAAACATCACTGCACCTAACAGAAAACTCGGGGCAGAGTGGGCTGGGCAGACCATTTGCTTGTGTACAATACATCTGATGATGCCCCAAGTCATCTTACGTTTTGAACACCTGAGTTTTATGATGACTAGGAATTTTAAGATCAGCTGATCCTTGTGTTGAAGAGGACTGTTGGAGCAGTGCCAGAATTATAGGGTGAAGTCATACCTACACGGAGTAAGAGGGGGCTAGTGTGTCGCTTATCAGAGGGAAATGTATGAATGTGTGTGTATCTATACATCACATACACATGCTTTATTTTCACTGTTCTGCATAGCAAAGAACAGGTTTTCTAAGTGTAAAAAGAATGTATACCACCTGTAGAAAGGTAGATACTTGATCAAACATAAGGTGAAGTGGCATGAACAAACAGTATTTAGTGTCAAGTCTGCTGAGATGAAGCTGCACTTCAGGTTTTTGTGAACACACTTTAGTGGGCAGATGGGATTTGTACTAGCTCAGCACTTTGCATCGCAGGAATGGCAGTGTTTTCAACTAACTCTGCAATGTTCTGTCACAGCTGCATAGAGGCACACGAAAGTTTAGTTTAAATGTGTGCGTGTGTGTGTAGTAGATTTTTTTAGGAAGTTGTGTGTTGTATAGAATTAGACCTGTACAGCAAATCACAAAGCCATGGGACTTTGGCATAAATCAGAAACAGTAAGAATGTTTTCTTGAGGCTGTTGGAAAAATGCATTATGCTCTTATATTCTGTATCATACCTGCTATGAACTTTTAAACCATAAAAAGTATTTTCTGGAACAGTTATGGATTTTTGTCCTCAGAATACTGTTCTAACACAAGTAAATCTAGATTGTGCAGTCTCACAGATTATGGACTGGCTGCAAATAATAGTGGCATCTATTTGTGGTCTGAACCAGGTGGAGGAATCTTTATAAAACACGTTTGTTCTCATTTTTCTTGAAAATCAGTAGTTTGGGCTGGGCTGCTGACGTTCCTCAGGGGTGTCCCTGCACCGACATGGGTTGCTCATGGGCTGCAGTCCCTCAGGCATGTGTGCTACAGCGTGGGGTCCTCCACAGGCAGCCGTCCTCTCAGAGTTCCCCCCTCGAGGATGGCGTACCTCTGTCTGTGTCCCCAACCATGTCCCCTTCCCCAGTTCTCCCTTGTTTTCTTCAGAACGGGTCTCTTCCTCTATCTCCTTGCGTGTCTCCTCAGTAGTGGCACCACACGCTTCCCTGACATTGTCCTCCCTGTCAGAACCAGCAGGATCAGTTCAGGGCAGCCTGTGGCGACCACCCTGCAGCCCCTGTGACCAAAACCCCACTGTTTATACCCAATACAACCGCTGAACTCTGTTAGGCTGGGGTTTGCCTTGTTGTAGTCTCTGGTGGTGGGGATGTGTTACCAAAAATGCCCTGGGGGGGTGGGGTGTGGAAAATAAAAATCTCTATTACAGTTGCATTTATCTAGGTACCAACTTTTTTCTGCTTCAACCCTCTCTATCATGTTTATTTGGAATATAGTATGTTATATGAGAGAGAGATATATATCTATAGTATGTTATCTATAGTATGCTATAGTATATCTGTAGTATGTTATATGAGATATATATATAATATTATAATGTGTGGAAGGTTTTTCTACTGTATATTTAATGTTTAAAATGGTTTCTGTGGTGATAAGAGTTGGGACAGGACACCTTCAATGGACCTCTGGCTCTACTAAAACGAGGGAGCTCTGACAGACTTTTCTGCTACTGTTAACTCATGGCCAGAGAAACCGAATCCCTTATCTGTAGTGGAACATTGGACTTGTTGCATTTTTATCTATCATCTGAAATTAAAGTACAGCACTTCGTTTCAAATGTGTTTCAAAAAGTATGATGCCTAAAAACCTTTTTTTTTTTTCCTTTCAGGTGTTGAATATTCTTTCATGATCTTATTCACCACAAATTTTTAAAGGCAAATAAACCAACCCAAACCAAACTTTTATATTTTTTTCCTAGATCCTACTAATGATCTGAATGACCAGTGTAAAACCCTCCACTCATTTAATTTCCTTGCACTGAGATGAAGCTTGAAGTGTTCTGCAAAGGAAAAATTGTGCTTGATTCCCTCTGCTCATAGTAAGTTGAACTTTAAGCTTTCTATTGAAGTTAATCACACTTTCTCTCATGAGTAAAAATGTTTTTAACATGAAACAATACTCCACTGAGGCTTGACAAACTATATTTTAATTGTAATTGATTTATACCAAAAGATAAAATGAGTTAATTAGGGCATGCTATCAGAATTAGTGGCAAGGGAAATACTCTATACAGCTGGCAGGTAGGGGGTAGGAGATGAGAGATTTTTTAAAGGGAATAGGACACTGGCATTTTTAACCTCCCAGTGCTGAACTGAGTAATGAAAATATTCTACCTCTGGCTTTTGCACAGATTGAGTGTGTGGATTTTCTGTAGTATGGAGTCTAGGTGGAAGTTGAATGCAGTCCAAAGAGATTTAATTGGATCTGTCTTACTGGTACTCCTTCATATGATATGGATAATATTTTTTTTGTTCCATCAACAACATAAAAAATGCTTCTTTGGTCTCGGAGTTTCTGGGTGGTATAAAGCTAGGTTCTGGTTCTGTAAGGCTGCCTAGCTAGGCAGGTACTATCCAATATGAGTAACGTTTCGAAAAAAACAGTCCCTGAGTTATTGGTAATGTTTCTGGTCATATTGACAAGTTTCATTTCAAGCTGTTGTAAGCAGGTGTCACTTTATGCTGCTTGGCAGTGGTGTGCAGTGTGTCATCATTATGGCTGTAATTTGGTCATGGAAAGCTTAGCAAAAATCCAGTTATCATGGTGGAGGCATTACAAGGGGTTATCTCGTTGTCATCAAAAATGTGTCTTGTGCAGGCTTGTCATTGTGGAGACATAAGTCACGGGATGTGCTAAAAATTAGACGTATGTTTGGCTTACATACGCTCTTCAGGGGGATGTGTGTGTGGGTAGGGCTGTGTCAGCAATCTAAGGTAAACCCTTTTCCCAATTTGATCATAACAATAATTGCTGTTGTGTGAAGTGACATATTAGTGTGTTGTACAAAATGATGGTTGCTTTTATCTGAAAAAAAATCTTTTGTTCTAGTTTTATGTGGAATTATTTTCAAGGTGGCTTGAGGTTTAACAATTACAGCTGTTTTGGTGTCAGAACATTCAAAACACAAGAAGTTGTATGATATTTAAGCCAAATTTAACTCTATCCCTCAAAGACTTGAGCCTGGAAAGACTGCACTTTAGAATGTCAGTTCCTATGTGATGTTTTTTCTTCTATGAGATATCCCCAGGAGATGCTATGCTTCTGAGATCCATGTATGCAGACTGCATGTAACAGTCACAGAGGAAGCACTATTTCTCTCACAGAACTCTTGAAGATAATTTATATGCTTTTGCAGATATAGTTGCATATTCTGGTTTAATATTGCGAGACTGAGATTTGATGTAAAAGAGCTAGGGAAGTTATATGTATCACTTCAGGGATGATGAGATGGTCTAATTTACTCTCCTTATGGGACTCTTGTCAGAAATGTGTCCACGCCAACATGATAGATTTGTAATTTTATCTTGACGTGATTCAGGTAATTCAGGTCCTGTTACTGTAATATCTGAGATAAAGTAATTATTTATGAAAGCCAGTATCAGTGCAGACTTTAAAATGTTATGGAAGTATTTCCATATGTGAAGAAATTACTCTTCTTAAGAAAGGCTTAAAATCTACAAATGTTAATTTTGCAAATGAATCTGGGCCATCTGCATGTTCCTGTTTGTTGGGTTTAGTTGCCTTGAGACCCTGTAGCACTAGGAGAACTAGTTAATTTGGTACATTTTTAGGAGAAATTTCTTCTTAAAATTACAGACTCTTTCTAATCAGAAAAAGTTGAATTAGAAAATACGCGGGACAACAACAGAGAAGGAATTTTGGCAAAATGTAGTGCAGCCCTCTGCATTTCAACTTTGTCCTTCTGATCCTTTTGTGGAGTCCTTTCCCATGTTACTGTTCTCCTGCATGACAGGTGAGGTCGGATGTGAGATAGTCAATAAAGTTTCTCATGTATATTTCAAAGAACAGCAGTCAATTAACCTTGAGAGAGTTGGACATTCTCTTGTCTATAACAATAGGCCACTCCACTAAATGCAAGCAGGCTCTGGGTACATATGGGAAGAGCTTGAGTCACTCACATGCAAATAAGTCATACGGACGTCCTCTTCTCACTTTTAAAAACACATTTAGAAATGTGGTATCTTTACCAAGAAATGGTCCCATTTGTAGCAGAATTTCTCCCAGTGTGGCAGGGCATTATTAATTACTGTTTCAATAGCATCATATTGAACTCGTCTTTCATGAGCATGAAGAAAGACAGGGTTCTTGATTTGAGTGTGTCTAAACTAAACTTGGTCAAAGATGCAAGACATATGTCAGTGGGATGATGAAGTAGGCTGGATAATCATCCAAAACAAAGCTCATTAATACCTCTAGTGACGTGGCCAAATTTTGAGTTCTCAGGCTTTTTGTAAGAGCAGGTCAAACAGCTTTGCAATTTAAAATCTGATAAAACCAGTGGGACCTCTAAGGCAGATAATAACTTTGGGAGAAGTGTCACTAACCCTAAACTTGCCCTTTGCAATCTGGAAATCTTTTAGTCTGTTTGCACATACTGTAGTCAAGTCAGAATTGTACCTATTTATTTTTTTTTTTATTATAATTGTAGCATTCGCATTTTATTAAGACTATAGATACAAAAGCAATGGATTATGCTTTTAAAGGAAAAAAGTTGCTATTATTATGACCTAACGTTTTCCTTAAATCAAAGATGCAGAGAATATTAGAGTAGGGTATGTTGGTTTTTAGGAAATATTCTTCTCAGGTGAAGAGACTTCTGTCTATGTATGTATGTGAAAGGCATTTTATATGCAGAAAGGATCACACAAAAGTAGCAGAATGGAAATTACTTTTTCATATCTGTTAGAAAGAAACCCCTGTAGACGTTGATATCCTTGCAAGGACTCATCTTCACCTTCTATAAGGACTGCACTCATCTAGTTATTTTAAATTGGTTGCAAAATACAATTATACCTAAAGAAAAACAGTAAAGAGCTCTATCAAATGCACTAGAGCAGTAAATACTGTTTTCAATTAAACACTAATCTAAAGGATATTATTTCACTGTCCAAGACCTCTCCAGATTTTTTTAAACAAACATGTTTTAATTACAGAATTTCATTTGCTGGCTCTGAAAGTTTGTCCTTTTAATGAAGCAGATATTTTAAAATTACTCACTATAGTTACTTGCAGAAGGCCTCATCCTGAATTTCATTAGCACACAAAAATTCCTTTGAAGTGTTCTTTTTCAGTGAAAACATTATCAGGCCCAGAGCTGGTAGGCTACTGAAAAAGAGTGTGGGTCAAAGTCTCATACTGGGCAAATCAGTACCTCTCTGTTGATTTAAATGAACTTATGTTAATTTACTTCAAATGTGACTCTGAGCAACTATTTTAACATCTAAAGATGTAGTATAAGATTGTTAAATGTTTTAAAAGCATATAAATGTGAATTTTTCAGTGTCTGAAATTTGATTCAAATAAGATGTTCACAAAATATTGAATAGGCTTCTGCCATTCTTGGAACCACTTGTCTCAGTGTATCTATATTGATGGAGTACTAATTATGCTGTATTTTTTAGAGTTGATTAAACAGTTATCCAATAATGAGATTCAACTGTAAACTACCGCAGGAAAAAAACAGGTAATTAGAACTCTGTTCTCACCTCAGTTCAACAACATGAGCAAACACCCCTTTTCTACAGGTCACTTTGGGATGGTGCTAAGCAACACACTGATATTTGCGTATGCAGTTTGCATGATGTTGACATTGCACTGCCTGGATTTGTTTTTCAGCAGCAGTTGTTTTTCATTTTCAGGAGGCATGTGCACAGATGTGTAGGAAGGGAACAAAGAAAAAACTATGTTTTAGAAAGTTGTTTTACAGTTTCTTGTTGGTCCAAATCTTAAATTCACATGATTGGCATTTATATGGCAGGTAATCCATATACACACTGACTTTGTCGATACTAAAGAGTAATCAATAATCACTGAATTCAATAGTAATAGATAGCCTCTTGGGTCCCCATAGTGGCAGAAGTTAATACTGACTCCCTGAAAGAAGCTTTTCAGTCTTCTCTGTTCTTGCTGAGAAGTTAGTGAAGTAGACAAGAATTTCTCAGATTCATGCCACTGAGAATTTTTTAAAATTTTTGTTTCCTTGAATTGTTCAGGAATGACAGCTGTTCAAATGACAGTTGTAGAAAGAATAAATTACTTGTTTGTGATTGTTTTAGAAGTCTTATCTATTCATGTACTTGCACATCAGCATTTTTAGACCAAGACCCAAGTCTCCAGACCCGCCTAGGTTCACCAACCCTGTTTGTTAGGGATTCATTATAGGGGGAAGATAGGGTGGGAGTGGCATTAGTTTACCAGCAAACTGTTACCCAAATTTATAAATAAAATGGCTTGCTTGATTTCCAAAATGGAGGCATGTGTGTCCTTGAAACAGTTCCCTCTTGTTGTTTATGTTCAAGAAACATTGTTCTAAGTAGTGTTGGGTTTTCCAAACACCTCTGGAATAGGTGTCCTAATTCCATTAGAGGTCAATAGGCTCTGTATGCCTAAACCCCTTGGAGTTCTCTGAAAATCCCACTTGTAGGACACAGCATCATTGGTTTAAACAGTACAAGGCCACTTTACTCATTTGTTCGAAGGACCCTCCAGATTTCTTTGATCTTTTCCTGAGAAGAAGTTTCCAGCGTTTTTGAAGGTGTAACTGCTCGTTTAGGAGGCAGAAAGCTGCCCCACACGGTGTGTTTTAACCATCACAGCATGTAACTGTTGTGAAGGAGCTATGTCTAAACCTATAGTTGATAGCTGGAGTCCAGGTAGCACCTTTACCATAATCCAATAATGTCCAGCCACTTTGGTTTTGAAATTATTTCTGTCTCTGCTTGTTTCATCATCCAGGATTATGACCTCAGGAACACTACTGCTCCACATAAAAGATTACTAGGGTAAAATTAAAACATGTAAGAAACTTGTTAAATGTTGTCAGGGTTTATAATTTAAAACTGCTATGTTATTAGATATTGGAACAGCACAAAAGGTAACTCGTGCAAAGGTTTTAACCTCTGGCCCCTTCTATACCAATTAAAGTATAATGTATAATGAAATTTTAATCTCATATAATTAAATACAGTATTAATTTTGTAAAACTAGAAAGGCTTTTTAACCTGTATTAATCTTCCTTTTTGAAGAAAATAAGTGTGTTTCTTGCAAGTTGCATTGTTTCTTTTTAATTAAAGGAAAGAATTAAATTTCTTTGTTTATACAAGTTCATAAAATATTTTTCTCTAAGTCTTTCTCTTAGGTTAAATATCAAAAGAAAGTTGTTTGGGGTTTTTTCTTATTAAAAAAAAGCATTGTTGAATATCATAGTTTCCTCAGGGTAAGGTAATAGACTACACAGACTTAATTAATCAAGAATATATTTATACTGTAAAATGTCTAATATATCATTAAATCCTTTCCTCCTTCTTTGCCACACACTATCTCTGCTCAGAAGGTATTAAGGTCTTCATGTCTTAATGAGACTTATGTCATTGATGAATCTTGTTAAGTAAAATTCTTATAGCTTATATATACGTGCGTATACACACACAAACACATTTTTTGTAAACATTCTAATTTTACAAGACTTAAATGGCAATATTTCCAATGACCAATATCAGAATATGCCCTTATAAGAGGGAAACAGTATTATAACATGAGATTGCTAGTAAAATGTCTGAGAAGAGTATAAGGAAATGTCTGTAGTCTAATAATTGTTTTTCTTAAAAGTTAAACAAAAAGAATGTGCAGCTGGAAGAGATTCTAGGGATTTTGAGGAAGATGCACATGATGTCTAATACTTAAAATGCGTTAGAAGTTCTAGCATAAGCAATTGGTGTATAATAGATAATTTGGACTCATTACTGATGACATTTTGGTGTATCATCTCTGTGGCTTTGGTAGCATAAGCATTAAAGCAAACGGAGCATAGTTCTGTATTGCATGGGTAAGTGTTGTAGAGAGTGACAGTGCTAATTCAGTAGAACAGAACGTGGGTGGAGGGACTTCAGAGTTTCTTAACACTCCTATGGCAAACTGATGCCCTAGCTTTTTGTCCAGTGCCTCCATGTGATTATGCAAAAATAAAGTGGTGACACATTTGTATCTGTTGCATTTTATCCCCCTTTTGCACACCCTTTTCCCAAGATGGATGACTACACTAATGACAGAAATGATATATGCAGTCCCAGATACTTCTTCAAGACTAGACCAGCCTTCATCTGATGGTAACTTACTCTAAATTTCCTCTAGGATCTTTTAAAATATTACATTTCCTCCCCACCCCCTGAAAATCTGGGGGTAATATTAAGAGACTTCTTTAATAACATGCTAAAGGCTGTTCCTAGAAATATTACTCAAGTTTCAGAATAGGCATCATGCTTGATGAGCAGCATGACATTTTGGTAATGTTCTTGCCTTTCTAGTTAAAACAAAAGACAGCATAAAGGATCAGAAAACTTAGGTTAGCAAAAGAAGAGAATCTTTGGCTTTTATAGATACATTCACTAGACTGTCAAATGATGATGGATAGCAGGCAACTAAGATAAATTAGCATCCTGTCAGCCCTGAATAGCAGGGCAAACTAGCTTTCATCCAGGTCCATATTACTTCCCTGTGTATGTATGGTACAACCGGGTAATCCGTTTGGAGATACCAAGGCATTTCTTTCATGTGCCCAAATTATAGCATTCTATGATGTTTTCAGGTGCAGACAACAGTTACTAAATCTCATCACAAGAGCTTACCGATAGTACAACAAGTCCTAATTCCTGATGGAATTTTGAGAGTTGTGGTGAGGTTCATTATTACAGAACTGGGTTTATTGTAGAACACTAGAAGGACAAGATGGCAAAATATCCATGTTTGCAAGTTATGAAGGAACTGTGAAGCTGTTTATGAATGGATGTACCTTCAATATACAGAAAACAGAGGATTAAAACTAATGCATTTTTCAGGTGAAAAAGCAAGGTGCTCTGTGTATGTGTTTGGTTAAAAAAATTAGTATTTTTTCAAAGGTTTTTGACAGAACATTATTTTGTCAGTTCTAAACTCAGTGGCATAGAGCAGCAATTGGAGGATTGTCTTTATTTGTCCAGTAGTCTGCTGTGGGAAGACAGCTGAAGGAATCCAAGGGATAAATTTGGCATTGGCCATTCTGCATGTAAAGTGAGTACACTCTTCCATCATCTGCCAACCTATGGACCTAGTCATACTACCATAGGGGTCAGTAAAAATCATAATTAGGCACAGGTGGAATGAAATACATAGTGTTCTCTAGGTAGTACAAAGCTCCTAACTCTACTCTCAGCATGTTGCCTCCTATTGCCTTACCCCACTCAGAATCTGTTGTTTCCTCTGAGAGGTTCTTAGATGGCAGAATAGCTGCATGTAATTAAGAAACAAAAAGTAGGTTTTACAAAAAAAGTCTCACGTTCATGAGACTCTCAAACCTCGCATAAGCTTATTTAAAGTGAGCAGAGGTATTAGAAAACATGGAAGCTAAAAGAATAGAAAACAAAATAGGACAATGGAAGGAGGGGGGAATTCAATAATATTAAAATAAAAAGACTCTGCACTGGGCAAGTTTTCCCCAGATTACCTGCCTTTAATATTAAATTACTGTTTTCTGGCAGGATCATCTGCAAAACTCTGATTTTGTTTCTTCTGTTCATAGTCTGATAATTGAGGCTGAATTCCCTTGTCTTTAATATGCCATATATTCTCCACCTGGCAAAGGACTCAGACAGATACAGATAAATACCCTGTAGACATACAGACAGAGAAACTGCTGTAATTGCTTTCATAATGACTCTCAGACATCAAAGGAAGGCAAATAATGGTATTTAACACTGTTTCCATTCTTTAGCTGAAATGTAATTTTATAGAGTTATTGTCAGGCAGTACAGTGAATGTACAAGTGCAACTGTCATAGTCTACTCATATTAATTAGCTGCCCACAAGAGGTCCAGGATAGTAATGGCAAAGTTCTCCTCATTTCAGATGGTCTGATATTCAGACAGAACCATAAGTACAATAGCTTGATTAACATAGTTGCTTAGATCAGGTTTTCCCTAGGAGTATGTCAATTGGCATTTTGAAGAATCAATTAATTAGCACTCCAAATAATCCATTCTTGGGTTAATGAAAGTATTTTGTAGATCTGCAAAAATTCACACGAAATAAAACCCAAGCCTTTCCAAAGTGCTAAGGTGGAAGACTTGTAATTTGGAGAATGCTGTGTACTCCATGGACAATTTCATCATAAAAAGTTATTAAAAGAAATTCAGTTGACCAGAGCTTATCCAACAGTTGAACTTGTTTTGATTTGTTTGTTTATGTTCCAGAAGAGAAGGGTATTCCAGGGCATATCAGTGAAGTAGAAATTAGAACTTTACTATGCAATAATATGATTAAAATATAAGGTTAATTAGGGTAACCAAATATCAACGTTTTGCCTAATATTACTTACCACTTACAGAAGTTAGATCTTGAAGATAATTTAGGTGACTTAGATTCTGCAAAGATTTAGTCATATAAGTAGTCAGTCAAAACCCATGTGATTACTTTCACTGAGGTCATTGAATTTTTGTTGGTAGCCCAGAAGGCTTTGAAATTAATAGAAGTGTTTATTCAAGCAAAATTCTTCATGTAAGGTAACTTTCAGGAATAGGCTTCTACTTTCAACTCCCCTGGCACTGAGATTTGAATCCTGTACAGATGGAAGTTGCAGATTGGAGGGAAGATTTTTTTTTTTAAATTGCATCTGTAAAAACAGCATTTCTTGAAAGACATTGACCATAATTGCAAGATTTTTTTAATGTTTTAAACTCTTACAAGCTATAGATCACTTTCAGTACTTTCTGCCACATACTTTTTCCTGTTCTTTTGAAGGTAATTTATCACTTTTTGCTCTTGATGTTCTTATTAGTGATGTGCCAAGGTAGAGTGTCTACATGTTTTCTATGAGGCTGGCTAAATGCAAATCCAGGCTCAACCCACCCCAGGCATCATGCTTTCTGAAAAATCAAGGTATGTTGACATACCAAAAGGCGTGGTAACTTTAGTAAGCCTTTAAATATCTTTCCATAAAATACTGGAGTATAAATACTAGGCCATGCCTACACTATATATGCTAATACTAGATGTCTTATTTTCCTCATGATTTTTAGTTCTTGATCTCCAGCTAGGCCTTTTTAGACAACTTTTTGACTTGTTTACCTTTCCATCTTCCTGCCTTGCCCTTCAGTGCAGTGGGAGCCAACAGAATAACTTCATCTCATACAGAAAAGCAGGTGTCTTTTACCTATGCAAGAGCCAAAGTAGTGAGAGAAATAAGGTGTTCCTGTATTTGAGGATAATGTTTTTAGGCTCAGTTTCAGTCTGTTTCTATTTCAAGGCTGCATACTGTTGTTTCTCCTACTAGTTGAATAAAGAATGACTATGAAAACAACTGGACCTGTGCTGATGTAAAAAAGGGGCATATGATCAGAATAAGTCTACTTATTCTGAAACATCAGTTACACTTTCAACTAAACATAGTCAAACTCTTGTATTCTGAATGCCTGAATTTGCCCATTTTGCTTATTAAAAGAGAATTTCATTTACACTCTTGAGTAAGATTAGGAAATAAATACCCCAACAATATGTCATTATGCAACTTCCGTAGTTATGAATAAAAATTTCAAGTCTCATTTCCAGATGATTTGGAGTAAGTAGTTCTATAAAACCATGAAATCGGTGTTCTAGCTGTTCTATGCCATACTGTGGTTGTTGCATTAATTTAGGAGTTGGTACAGAATATAGCCTTGAGCATGGTGCATTGCTACCTGTGGTGTGAACACTATGGTGAGGCCTATGATCTGAAGGGTTGGGTGTTCAACAGTTTTTTGTAGCCACCAGAATCAGCTGAATTTAATCCAAAATTAATGATTACTGCACCAAAAAAAGTAGAGATGAAATTCCAGTGGACTCATTCCTCCTTTGCCAGTGGAGTGTATTCTATCATATCTTCTGGTCTTAATAGATTTGCAGCTCAAATAGCTGCTCCAAACTTTGGTTAGGCTTTACAGTTTGCTAAACAGTGTTTTACGATAAACTGTTCTCTTAATCTAGCTCATTTAAGCACACTGAGCGAGAATGTTATTTGCCATCATCATGTTATATGAAAAACCTGAAATACCATTAGATAAAGGTCTATTGATATTCCAAAAATTTACAATGCTGCAGTGATCCAAAATAGATAAAGAGGGTGGCTTTGTGGAAGAAGGCAGTAGACTGGGCCTCACTTGAGCTGGGTTCATTTCTGATCTGCAAGAGATCTTCTGCGTGCATCATTATGCCTCATCTTCCGATCTTTAAAATTAAAATAAATCTTTTTGGTGTTTTTGTCTGTTTAAAGCATGGTATTTTCTACAAGGGCAATTTCTAATGAAAATATCTAGAATACCCAGTATATGTTAATCTGTTGATTTAGATGCATGTATATAACAAACCCCAGAATTTTTTGAGGTTCAGTTAATTTTGCCAAGGGAAGGATCACTGGTATGCTGTAAATAATTTAGCTGAATGCTAAATTGAATGAAATATAGTGTAATTTTATTTATACTTTCACTTCCCTCTCCATGGATGGATTTTGGGAGCTAAACAATGCTTTACAAGTAATTGAAAACAGAATTAGAAACAGTAAAATAAGTCTGAGCATTTCCAACATGTATTTCCCATGTTGGCAATATAGCTTGTTTTCCAGCTTTCTAGAAAGGCTGTTACGTTACTGATGTTCTAAGTCTTCCTTTTACTATAGCCAGTGCTTAGGAAACTGGTTAAGGTCTATTTATTCCACATTTGTAGGTCCCTTTTGTTTTAAATGCCGAACTCTAAAGTTAGCTGTCAGAGCTTATTATGGACTTGCGCCAGAAGTGAGATCTTCCTTATTTTGCTAATCAGCTTCCTCCATATCTGCATGCTCATTTTCTGATATCTGATGAGGCGACAAGGTCATTGGACGTACAAGTACTTATTTAAAAACCGACATGAGAGTGAGATAGAGGTTAGTTGGGTCTATCAGAGCTGTCAATCAATTAATGAAAATTATTGAGCAAGGACACCGTGGGGGAAGTGAACAGAAGGAATGAAAATGACCATGGAGATGCAACATAGGGAAAATGACAGAACTGACTAAATGTGCTCACGTGAGTACTAAAACCAGACATGCTCACATAGCAAATGAAAGACAGCACTGGGAGACACTAGGGCCAGAATATATGCCATTATATGGACCGAAAGACTGACAGATTACTTCAGCCTTTTGTCCTAAAGCACATTGAATGCTGCATTTGCTAAGTAAAGAATAAAGTTGAACAGTCCCCAGTGCATTCTGAATGGCTTTTGTTAAGGTTCTACAGACTTACTGCAAATTTGTAGCATGTAAAAAATGAAATGTCTAGGGCTAGGCTAGAGTTTGCTGCTATGGTCTGGAATTTGAAATTAGTCAAGGGGGTATAGAACAGATCCCTACCTGTAAATAAACTGCAGATATAAATAGCAAAATAGGGCAGCACTGACAGAGCCTCACAAAAGCTCACTTAAAAGCCGCACTATCACTACAGTACACGGTGTACTGGCACAAGACAAGAGTATACTGTTTATCAGTACAAAAAAGAAATAATTTATAACTTGATCCTTGGGGGGAAAATGGAGAAATAAAAAATAGACAAAAAAAGAAACAAGAGAGGAGAAAAATTGCCAATATGTTTGTGTGAATGAAAGATAGTGAGGGGAAAAATGAAAAGAGAGTGAAGTCAGAAGCAGGGAGATACTGACACCAAATCTCTGCAAAGCGTTCAAAATTCTCCAGCTGCCACGCTTTTAATTTGCTACCATTCTAATTAAAATGCAAATTAAATTTATAATTAGCATCAGCGCTTTCTAAAGAAACCTCCTTGTGTGCAGCACAAACATATGGGACGATGGTATAGTGTAAAGTTTGTAAAAACAGAAGGAGAGACACAAATGGAAGGACAGAAATGTTGCTACCAAATAAGTTTCTGAGTAGGAGGGGGTAGGGGAAAAAATGGGGAGACATAGTGGATTTTAAGGGATGGAATTGGGTAAGTGTCCCGGTATAACAAAGAGATTGCTGAATATGAAAGATCTGTCCGGGAGTTACTTTTTGTTGAATCAGGTGTCAGAGGTCATGCTGCATGTCATTGGTGTTGTATAGAGCATGCCAAAAAGGCATAAAGGGTCACAGCTTCTAATCAAAAAGTCTATGACCAAAAATGAACCGCTGCTTGCTTCCAGATAATTAATTTAAAAATTGATGGGAAACAAAGTACTAAAATCACATCATGATTTGAACGCATATACCATTTTAAAGCTTGCCACTTCCCATGTGAGAATCAAACCAGAAAAGCTAGAGTCAATGACATGGAACATGCAGAATCTTTTTGCCTTAATTGATCTGTGTAAATCTGGTGAAATTTCATTGTAGGAGCTTTTATTTTCTTAAAAATCTATTAATTTTACTTTATAGATGGTGTGGAATAAAAGTTGGAACAATTAGAAAATACTCAAACACTTTGTTGAAATGAATTGCTCTGGTTAAATGTCTATCACCATTTACATAACTGAGTTTTAGTGAAAAAACCCGTTGTGTTCATTTATATTTGCAATTGTTCCTTTAAGATTTGCATGTAAACCTTGCATCACGAATACCTTTGCAACACCCAATCAAAGAGAAGAATGGTGTCATGTGATAGACCAGACACATCACCGCTGAGACACTGTCCCAAATTAAAATGTTAATTAGAACAAACTGTGGCATACACACTCTATTTTTTGTGACTATTATTATTATTCAATTTGTAGAAAGCTTGTGGCTATTTCATGAGTCGCAAAAGCAGCTGCATTAATCTGATAAATGATTTGTTGCAAATTTTTCCTTCATCTCTACTGAGAATGCAGTTGGGTGCTAGTGCTTTTCTGTGGCTACTTTCACTGTATATTAAGCAGCTAATGTGGTATTAAAGGTTTGATAAAACTACTAAGGACAAAATTGGCTTCATTATAATAGTGTTTGGTTGTAGGGGTGTCTTTTGAGTTCTCAGGGGAAGGGAGGGGAATAAAACAAGTCTGATCTCAAAAGCAGTAATTTATTTATTTTTCCACTAAGGATCTTTGCAGAAGCTTGAGTGCTTTTAATATTCTGGGAACTCTGCTTTAATTGTTAGCCAGGCTCTCCATCAGATATTTTAAAATTTGAATCCAACAGAAATGAATATTTCATAGGTATGTGCTAAACTGTTAGAAAACTGATGTAAAGTAGGATTGTAGGAATATTTTTATAAGTCATAAAGTCAATTAAAAATGATAAGCCTATAATATTGTCATTGTGATAGTACAAAAATTCAGTTTGCATATGCTGTCTTGGGCATGCAGACAAACTGTGACAAACAATTTTTGCTGTTGAAATTCACTAGAATGTGTTTAGTTTATATTTGGGGGGATGAGAAGGAAGTGCTGTGTTCCAGTGTCCAAGCTAGTGCATGCTGGCAGGGGTTTGTTGGCATGAATGCACCCGGTTCCTCTAGACATTAGACTATTCATCTTTAATAAAGATTAAGAAACCACACATAATCCCACTTATTTTAATCAACATTTAAAAGCATATCTAAGAATAACTGAATGTGTAATGTCAGTTAACGTATGCCTTTGTTCTGCAATGTAATGTGTATCCTGTGAGCTCCATTCTTTATTCACCATCACTTCAATTTTTGGAAGTTCTAAACACTTGCAACTCCAACTGACTTCACTGAAAATCTTATTGATTAGCTCTGAAAATCTGGCTGTGGATCCCACTGTCCATATGGATGATATCATTATGTCCTCTTCCATATCAACATATGTCTATCAAAAGTGTGAAGGAATTGTGATCAACTGAAATAAGGGGGAGAGCAGCATGTAGAATAGTGATGAGAAAGGATACATCACAGTTGTATGAAGTTTCTGGGAGAAGAAGTTTTGTGGGACTTTATGGATTACATAGAATATACGGAAACTTGAACATGTTCTAAATACAGATTGTCTTAAGCCTATTTTTCAGAAAAAGAAATAGACAATTATGTGCCCCTGCGTAACTTTTTTGTGGTATTATATATATTGTATGCATCACTGCAGAGTGTGGAGAACGTGTTCTTTATTCTAACTGCTGCTCTTGTATGTAGCCCAAATGACTACAGGCTGCTTGTGATGAAAGGGTGAAGTTAGTTATTTGAAAGATACTGCAGATTTAGCTAAACTAGATTGGTCTGAGCGTGGGACCTGAAGCCAGGGTAGTAAGCACTTGCACGTTAATCTAAATTTAAGCAGTTATTTGAAACAGTAGTAAAATTTCCTTTTGTGATCACTAGAGATGTAGGGAAAAAAAATTTTGAGAGCAGCTCTGCATACCCAAGAGGTGAATTGTGGAAATACTTTCTTTTTGACCGGGGATCTAACTTCAGAGAGGTGGAATTCAAGACACAACACTTCAGCAGTTCTGCAAAATTATAAGGTAACAAAAACCTACACTTTGGAATGAACTTTGGCCCACATTGTACAGCTTTGCAAACAAATTTTAAAATAACTCATTGGTTTTATAGAAACTGACAACGTGAAATTGAAGTGTTTTCTAACAGCAAAATATTTCTACCAGCACCATGATTTGGGAAGCATTGTCTTCTGCAGAGAATTTGAGTTCCGGGTATTTGAGAAGGGAGGCAGTGAGCCTAAATAAAGTCTTCTGTTCGACAGACAAAGGGTGAAAAACAAAAAGGCATAAAAGGATTGCTTTGTATAATTTTTAATTGTTGCCCTTTTCTTATTCAGTAAATGAAGTCACCTTTGTAGTGGTTTCATGAACCGCTGGGTAATCAAAATTATTATGCTGCCACCTGTTGTCCGTTAATTATTCTGAGAAGATACTCATAAATCATAACACTGGACAATAAATCAAACTGTCAGGACCCAGGTCAAAGGTTATGCATGAAAAGTTATAGGTCACCAACAGGGTGTGAAAGATCAGGGTTGTGGAGCATCACTCATTGTCAAGTAATGTTGGGAGAAGTGCCACTGGAACAAAAGAAAAACTGAAGTACAGAAGAATTCAGGCCCAAAGATAGGCTCCAAGCTCACGCACAAAAGGAATCAAATTGACATGTCATTACACTGCAGATCTGACAACCAGCAAGATTGTCTAGCAATGCCCTGACTCAAATACTTTTGTCTCGACTGATCCTTGTTGCAAGTCAAGGCCTCTTTTGAAATGTTTCATGTATCTGGGCCAGATTCTGCTGCTGCAAGAAGTCAATGAGTGTCTTGGCCTCTGTGTATTTGGAATTTAAAGCAGTGTTAACTTTTTTGCACTCACTGAAGAAGCATGAGAGAGTCTGTATTTGCCAGGGCTAAGATTCATGAGCCTCTTCTCAAGTCTGAGTGATTGGGTGTCCAGGGTTTATCCTATTTGGGATGAATTAATTCCCTGGCAGAAAAGTAAATCCAGTGTTACAAAAGAGTTCTTATTCCAACCTGCAGTCAGGCCTCTACCTCTCTGAGAAGGCATAAGCAGATAGGCTGCATCTACCTTTTCTTAAGCCAAGATAGTGAGCTTCACACTGGTTCTGACTATCACAGTCTCAACAGAAGAAGTAATGCCAGGGCCGCCTCTTTTGCTGGATCTGTGCTCATGTCAGGAGATTGGCTTTCTGAGAAAAGATAAAGGAATGCATACCATCTGATATAGTTTCCCTGAACTAATTATTTTCTTGCCCTTTCTTCCTGTTACTCCAGCCCTGCTTATCCTAGCAGGCTGTCCTGTCCATTCCCCATGTTATGGGTAGCACAGATGCACTTCAGAACCAAGTGGCAGAGACTAAGCAATGAGTGCACTTGCTCTGCAACTTCTCTCTCTTCACCTCCAGGTTTTAGCAGGTGTTTGCAATGCCCAGGTCCATCAGCCTAAACCTGTGCTCATCCCAGCATTAAGTGCAGTAGGGGAAAAACACATTTCCCTTCTGTGAGGAGAGGTGGGATAGTATTATGAGGTTCAGGTCTGTCTGTACTTTCCCAGTTACAGAAGTGGAAATCAGGTCTTCCTGGAGGAAAGGTATTATTGGAGGACTTTGAATTGGATTCTGAAACAATGGGTGAGTTCAGTCCTTTTTTTTTTTGTTTTAAAAATAAAAGGTTTCAGCAAAGGTGCATAGTATGCTGGCATACTCTGAAGATATGTTCTGTGGTTTGTGTTTGCTCTTAAAAACTTCAGCTTCAGTTTGTATCCTTCAACTTATACTGAATTACATGTATTTAAAATAGAATAATTACTTGAAAGCAAGTATGCACTGACAGGAAATCACTGATTTACAACCTGGCTAGAGGTAGATTGTTTCTGATGTGAAACAAGTGACTTGGGGGGGGGGGGGGGGGATAAAAAAAAAAACAACAGAAAAAACCACCCAATAACAAAAAGGCTGCTGGGAACAGCTCTGATGTGCTAGCAAGGTGATGTACTGTCTGCTGCCTGCTGTTTGAGTTAACTTGTTATATTAGGATCATCTGCTGTAGGATTTGCAGCTAATGGGCAAGCAACTTTAATTTAAAAACATTATTTATTTCTAGGAAGTATTATGATTTGGGTTTATTTTAATTGTATGGTTTTTGCTCAGATAACCTGGATTCTGTGGTGTTTAATAATAATAAAAAAAAAAATTCAAGCCCAACAATACTGTTAGCTTCAGCGTTGACTTGGTCTTGATCTCCCTACGAGCTCAAACCTGGATGAATCTCTTTCTTGTCATTCTGGAGAGGTCACTGAAGAATTGAGACATGGGTCTTGGCTAAATAGAGAAAAACTTGCTTGTAAATTAGAAGCAATTGAGGTTTTGATTAGATCTGTTCATTTCCCTTTGGTCCCGGTTCTTGAACATTTGCATAAGTGGAGTTCAAAGAAATGGCCATAAGCGGTATTTTTTTTTTTTTCATTTTTTTAAAGCCTTTTAGAAAGATGCAGAATTCATTGATGATGAATAAATTTATGATGTAGGACTTGAGAACTATTAAAATCACTTGGGGCTCTGCCTTTGTGTTTCACCCTGGATTTTTATTTGTGAGCAAGATTAAATTAATTTATTAAAATATTGTACAAGGAGTGACTTTTTTTCACTCTTGAAATGCAGAAGAAACTTGAATTTGTGAAGGCCACTAGAAATTTTATTGCTGGTTTTATATTAGATGCACTGGTGGTGGACAGCAGTGTTAACTCTGAAAGGAAACTTTATTTGCATTGAAGGAGGGAGATTTTATTTTCAGAGAAACAAAGACTTGTAACTTAATAGCAAATATTGCAGTTCAGCTACAAACTTTTTATTGCTCAATACTTGCCATGGACACTATGAGGAACAACTAACGTAGTGTATCAGCTAGCAAATTTATTTGAAGATCTGTAATTAGAGTAAGTTCTTAGAACCTATGATATGTACATAGATATTCCATAAAAATGGGAACTTAAACAGTGCTCAGTATGTTCTTTATAACAATTTTACTAATTATTTTAATGTCTCAAAGAACTGTATGCACTGTATGCATACAGGAACTACTCAAAATGTGTCAGCTGTTAGCCTGTGAAGGAGCATGGGTTGCCACTCTCTTGCAACTTTCTTAGTTTCTTCACTATCATACTTGATTTCCTAGTAATCTTCTATGAATAAAACAAGGGTCTGGCTGTGGAAGCTTCCGACAAGTCTAATTGTTACAACAGTGCACAGAGTATCCGCTAACTAATCTCCCCATCTTCTAATGAGTAGAAACAACACTGAAATGTTAGGTGATTCTTCTTATTTTATCACTTTGGCAGGATCCTGAATATCATTTAATGAAATTTCATATGTGTGTTAAATATTGATACAATGCAGGAAAACAGCCAGTGAATAATGTGGCATTTATGGGAACTCAACTATCTGCTGGTAGGAATAAAACTGCAGACAAACTTCCAGGCAACTTTACAAGAGGAGAGAATGTAACCCCTTTTTGTGGAGAGTCTGGAAGAGGCTAGACCAGACCCCAGAATCTGGGCAATGTATCAGGCACATATAGATTCCCTATACCCCTGTGTTTAGTTGACAGCATCCCAGTGGCGCCTCTCAGCCTGTGAACCTCTCCACACTTGGATTTCCCAGGGTGCACAGGACCACAAAATAAACCCTACAATTATTCTCTGTATCTTTTGGTTTTGAGCAATTATCATATGAATGTGTGAACTCTGTGCACAGAATGAGAAAGCTGAGTGCAGGTCCATGGTCATCAAAATAGTTATGAACTTTCTATTCCAAAAGTGAAATTTCACTTCTTGCATGTTACAGGTTGGTTTTTTTTTTTTCCCTTGTAATTCTTACAGATAATTATTTTCTTCTTGCCTTACGTTGATAGTAATGAACAATTTAGCCATCTACTCTGCTTTCATTTCACATAAAAGCAATTTCTGGCAATTCAGTGAAGGTCAATGAATAGTACCCAATACTTTGATTATGAAACACTTAAGGACATAAGTAATTTGACCTCAGAACTTTTTGCAGAATCAGGCTGTAAGTGCTCAAGTAGTGTTCCCATGACATTTGGTCTGTCAGAAAAAAAAAACCCAACTATACTTTGGATTAGTTGTATCATTTTTTTGGTAAGATCTGTGATCAAAAGAGATTGAAATTAAAACTTTGCAAAAGTTGTTAGCAAAATTACATTTAATTTTGATAGAGAGGCAATGAGGCAGAACATTTTGCATGTTTGCAAAATAAGTTTCATTTTGATGCCTTTGGCATTACTGATTATATTAATTAACTTAACAGCAAGTGTGAAGATTATTTATGATGCATTAAAAATGATTGGATCTTAATTGCTTCCCTGTAAGAATAAGGAAGTTGAATTTTGGGTTGTGGAGAACTCCATGGTTAGTCTTTTCTGTGACTTCTAACTGTTGTGCTTTGGAAGCAAAGTAATTGAAATAAAACTAACCTATACTACTGAAATTGGTGACTGATTGTGCTTGAGCAGTTCAGGCTGATGATACTAATCTGGTTTGTTCTGCAAAGTCTGTTACTTCATTAAGACCCCATTTTTTAAAGATCCACACCTGATTTCCAGAATTACTTGAGTAGGGAAGATCTTGCAATCAAGCTCAAGAAATTAGTTCCTTCATGCAAATCAGTTACTTCACGAGTGCACCACTCAGTTACGAGCAATGAATGTAATTTTTGGAAATGTGACTCTGCATCAAAATGTTAATGAACTCAGTTTCTTTAATAGTATGTTTACCTTTATATGATAAACTTTTGTATAAGATGCAGCTTTTCGATGTTCTTCTATGGCATCTGTTACATCAAGGTGAAAGTACTCCCTTTTTACATGTTAAAAATTAGTTAATTTTGTTTTCAGCTCTGTTAATGAAAACTTACTTCTGCACCTAGCATGAAACAGATGCTAACTTAGACCTAAAGTAAGAAAGATGGGTATCCTAAGCAATGGCTTGACAAGCAGAGGTGCTTCAGATCATGATTATTATAACCACAAAAAGCAGGTTTGTTGATACCTTTTTATCCTTAATATATTTAAAATTGCGTAGTTGGTATGAGAGCATGTGTAATATCTGTTTGATAAGTGTCTTCTCACACCCTGAGGTCTTTTATAGGCAATTTGCATTCTACAATGAGAGAAATCAGCTGGAGAGGGTTTATTGTTTTGTATAATAGAAAGGAGTGTGAAAATATTCCAGCCTTGCAGATGGTGTTGCTTGTTAGCCCTGAACATATACATGCTGAAATATTGTTTCTCCTTAAAAAATAGGGTCTCCCTATCTTTCCTTCATACAATATATTTAGAAAGGGGAATTCATAGTTTGGTTGTATTGAAATTATTAGTTGTTCCCAAAAGGAAAAAGTAATGGGATGAAGTCCTCCTTTGAACTTTGATATGCTGGGTGGTTTAGAGATGATGGAAAGCAAATGCTTCCCTTCTTTGCTGTTGTCTGCATACAGGGTCCTAGATGTCTATACTAAGATCTGCTTTTCTAAAAAGTGAAAGGATAAATCTCAACTTCTTCACATAGCAGCAAAGTAAATCTGATTTGCTAAAACTTTGAACATATACAGAGACGGATTGATGAAAATGTTTGTCTAAAATCAGGCATACATAAAAGTTTCAAGTGCACCAGAAAATTGAAGATGCCGGATGGTGTGTTGCAAGAGAGTCAAAGATGGTATGAAGTCTTTCCAGTGCATTCTGGGTTTGTGAGGTGGAAGGGTTGCTTTCGACTTTATTGCCCCTAGATATGAAAAATTGTATATATGCCTTATATATGAAAAATTGTATTTTGCTTAAGTTAGAGACTGAAATATGACTTCCATTACTCTTGCAGCAGCAGCCAGTAAGAATATAGAAAGTGCTTAGCTTTATTAATGGAGGACACCATATTGAGGGAAGAGTCTCTGTGTTCAAAGTCATATGAATCTAAGATTAAACTCTCATCTCTCATGCCTCAGCTGTAGAAAAAAAAAAAAGGTTACGAACCTCCTAACTGTTACGACCAGCTGCAAGGTTGCTGCAGCTGATACTCGAGGCATTTCACTTGGAAGTTCTACATGAATCCAAATACTTTGGTATTTTAGGAGGCTGCAGACAAAGATGACTCATTTTTTGGTGCTTTGTCTTGAACAGCACTGTAAATATTGCAAGACCAATTGCTTTCTTGTATTCTACCAATGCTTATGATTTTTGCCCAAGATATTCATTATTCCTGGAAGTTGTACATGGCAAAACAGTCACATGAAATGACAGAAATTGAGGATGTTTGATTAAATTACTCCTGGTTAAGCAGTTGTTTTCATATTGTTATGATAATTGATAGTATTCAGAACTTAACCTGGGTTCACAGTACTGTCATTTGCAAATCTGGTCCCAAGTCTGTGCTCATAAAAAGTGCTCTGGGGAATCTCACTGGGATTGAGAATGGCCATAATCTCTTTATGTTGCTGTATCTCTGATCCTTTCTCCTTATTCAATGAAAAGGAGTTTTTGCAGATATGGATGTGTGTATCTATAAATGCCACACTGAGTAATTGGAGGTGGACAGATATGGTAGGAATAAGCATAATAAAAGAACTGAGAGAAAGAATCTTCCTTTCTTCATGGCCTTCTAGGTCTTAAGCGTGCTCTGTTGAATATCACCTACTCATCAAAACCTGCCATAACACAAGGAAGTAAAAGGAATCAGTCTTGCAATACATGCAAATTGAAATGAGATACAGATTTCTAGAAGAGGTAAGTAGAGGGAAGACTACAAATGGTGGTGCCCTTATTAAAATTAGACACTGAAGAAGTAATATTATAGAATTACAGCTACTCAATATTAATTGCATTATAACATTGTCTGAAATATAGACTTATTTTCAAAATAGTAGCAAGAAGGGCCATGTGACTCCCATACATCACAGAATTGTGCATATAGTTATCTAATTTGTCTCTCTTATAAAACTGCATTTGATGGGTGATGCTGTGAATTGTTTATGTCAATTAAGTGCAGCTCGTCAAGAGACTTGAGTGTAGAGGGTATCAAGCACTTACATTGTAGAAATAAAAAATGCTGCTCATGTAAGAGGCTTTTGGCCTTTGATTATACCTATCAAACAATCTTCTTTCTTTTTTTCTATGCTTTGCATGATGCTGGTAGCTTTACACAAGGAAATTCCACATCCTTTCTAAAGTCCAGCTTTTTCTGTTTTGGAATTGCTTTTTACTGTGTCAGTGTCCATCCCCTTTCCCCATCTTACCCATGTTTTTATTTGGCTTCATCCCTGTGCAAATCTCTTCTGGATTGCTGTTGTTGGGTAATGAAGTTCCTCATTTTAATCACTGATGTTTTTACATGTTAAGTAAGTGTTTGTCTATTACTGCTTCAGAAATAAGCCTGTAGTTGCAACAGACTCTGTATAAATTTAATTTCTGCTCCATCTATTGGCACTCCGAATGAAAGCACTGTAAGCAAATTGGAAAACTGTGAGTACCTAATACTCATAGAATTTATAACTCTACAGAAAGCCTTAAAGTCTTCATAGTTCAGGGCTGAGGTGACAATGCAGGATGGAAGAAATTGCTCCATTACATAGAGCTGTGTGCATTGTGTGTGCATGGCATGGTGCTTTTCCTATAGATATCAGGCTTCAGTAGTGGAAGCAGGAAGTGGAGCTAGATAGGCTTAAACCTGTTCTCAAATAGCTGTTCCAATTGTATATTCCTATAGAAAAGTCACTCTGCTTAATAACCTCCAATGGCTGGTGGTTCATCAAGATATTGATTTTAAAGCTTTATTGATTGTTTATAAAACACTGCACAGCCACTTTCCAAGCTATTTAAGTGATTTGTTTGTCCCATATATTTTACAATGACGAGACTATTGAAAATCCCTGTACAGATTCACTCAGACCATTACACATTATTAGTTTTCTCTTGCAGAATTTCCCCTCCTCCAGGGATTCTGAGTGTGAAGCACCTTGCTACTGCAAGGTCTTATACGGGGTGTTTGTTTTATATATGCTCATAACAGGATAATTATATTGCTACCTGAAACACTTTAGCATGTGTGCAGGAAGAGGGCTCTATGTAATAGTGATTGATAGTTTGAGCTTAAAAATTGTTATGGTGCATTAAAAGTATACTAACGTTTATTACTTTTTACAAGGCTACAGCCATTTAGATTACAGTCCAGGCTTCCAGAGCTATGACAAGTCTTCAGACTGAAGCAAGCACAGTGGGTGCTCTTCCTCTTCTATTTCTCTTTGCACATGTTTTTACCAGGTGGAATGCCCAGTTTAAGAGGCAGCTTATTCTTTATTTTTAATAGCCACCAGTTAGTTCAAAACAAAACAAACAAAAAAAACCAAACAAGGAGGAAAGTCTCCAGAGCTCCAGTTCTAAAAATAAATGTATAGGGATTTAAAAACTTTCTAGATCTCAATGTTCAAAACTATTAGGCAGTCTTGAAAGCTTGTGAGTCAGGATTCCTGCCTCCCCACCCTCCCCCGATGCTGGCATGAAAAGCAAGACAGACTTTAGTTTTCTGCAGTTGGTTTTGGCATTTTGTTTTAGGGTTGTTTTTAGCTTTTTGATATATTCAGGTCACACTTCAAAACTTTTTAATTTTATAATTCTGAATGACAGCTGATATGCTACTGTATTCAGATGACAAAAAGTTGGAGAATTGGTGATGCTGGGCACATGCATGCCTACGTATCAGAACTGCAGACCTTCCTATGTATCCTGGAATAGTGAAGTAAGCTAATGAACCTGGCTGATGACTGATTGTGTGAAAAATGACATCAGATATTGAAGCAAATGTAATATGCTCTTTTGCAGTAACTACGTAAACTCTCCTTCACACAGTAATCCTCTTCTACCACTGTTATGTTTAGATTCCACACTCATCCCTTTTTGGCCCTATCGTGCTCAACAGAACAGTTAAAAAGCTGACTTTTACTTTGTACTGCACTCTTTCATAAGTCCTATTATAACATAAACCAATGCTGCACCTAAAATTCTGTGGGAGAAATATTGTCCAGTGAAAACAGAATAATTTGCTTGCAGACTTTCAGCGACTAATGCAATATATATGGTGCTTTATAATACTTACACATTCCACAGTCCTAGCTATCTGCAGGTTAGACCTATGGGATACACTTCAGAAAAGTTACATAAACAACTCTGAACCCTCGGCTGAGAAAATGTATACTTTGAACATGTTGAAACTATCCATATTAAGTCAGTTTAGCACTTTGATTAAAGAGTTTAATCAATCACCATCCTAAGCTGTTTATTAATCACTTTATCAAGCAGTTGATGCATTGCTGGTTTTAATAGAATCCATTTATTTTGATTTCTACCTACTTCATCTTTCCAAAGGGCTTTCTGAATCAGCTGTGATAAAAAAAAGGAGGGGGAAAAAAAAGCTTGGTTGCATCTAAACACTGGAAGGTAAGAGCTCAGACCTCCCTTGCACATACTTCATTATCAACATTCTGCACCGACTTAGCCAATTTATTAAGAGTAAAAAAAAAAAACCCTGCTTGGAGTGAGTCTTTTGGTGAACCACACGGTTTAGCTCAGATAAACAGAGGCCATTCGTTTGCTTTCACACCTGACAACCTCATGATATACGATCCTAATAAGATTAATCTCCTCCCTCCCCCCCATACACACACACTTTTGTTTTGTTTAGTGGCCTGACTTTGTGATCTTCTCTCATTTCCCCTCATTGGGCACTTTTAATGCCTTAGGTTTCGGTTGGTGGTTAGAAGTAAAACAAACAAACAATCAATCCCCCATCCCACTCACAGGCACTTTCTCATTCCAGGGGAACAAGATTAATATAACAAGAGATATAAAGTAAGCAAGGGAATATTTGTTACAAAGCAGAATGTGCATAGAACAAATTCCTCTTTTATGCAATTTGCCTTGAAAAGCATTAAGCACGTTGGTAATCTGTGTCATCAAATACATACTTTGCAAATAGTGCAGAGGGGAAACAAACAAGCCCTGAACAAACAAAAGCATCAAATGAGAAATCCACAACTTGGGCCACAGCTGACTTCTATTTTACTGCGTTTTATGAGGTTTCACTTAACTCTTTTGCTGTGCGTGATCTCTGAACTTTAGAAATCTAGGGGGAAGTAATCTAACGGCTTTGCCTGATTTGCTTTCAGTAAAAAGCATTGAGGCACAGCTTTGAAATATGACGTGCATTAGCACCTACACAAACTTTCTATTTTGAGCATATTCTAGCTTTATCAGCAATATGCTTCATGCTATATCACCAAAACAAAAAGTTTTCTCTTTTCGTAAAGTTTGTCCAGTAAAGGTGATGGGCGTCCTTAGAAATACATATTCTTTGACAGGAATGTAAAAATATGCATCTAGTTTAAAATTCCACTGTCTCACATCCCATACTCAATAAAGTGATAGAGCAGAAAGATTTCAGAGTCAAAATTCTTATAATGCATTTTAGCGTTTTAAACCCCTGTGTGATTGTCAGACATACTTTATTAATGTAGCTTAATTATGTTAATTGAGAATATGTATTATTTCTGAGACCAAGTCTCTCTTTTCTATATGAGCTGATAATATATACTTTCTCTGTGTACAGACATGTTTACACAGTGGGCTGTTACTGTCCTAGTTATGAATTATAGGAACTTTTAAAACCTCTCTTATAAAAGCAAGTTTGCTGAGGTGCAAAGGGTATATATACACCGTGCTGCTGAGAAATGAGCCCTGCTCCCACTGAAGTCAACAGGAGCATTACAATCCCCGGACATGGGTGGTTGGGAACTTGTCACTGCAATGCAGTATAATAGGCACCCATTAGATTTTTCCATAAATCTTTGCTTTATGAGTAAGGCATTGCTAAGAATGTCTAATTTTAAAGGCTTGCCATTAACTATAAAGTAACAGTGATATTCTGGAAGTAATCTGCAGAGACGTCAAAACCGTGACTTGTGGCAGCATCAGATCTTTGTGCTGGTGCACGCACCAGGTTTAGAGCTCAGTTCAAACACAGGATCCAACTGGCTATCAAGTGAGACAGCGTGGTCACTGAGCTGCCATGCAGTAGTTCCAGAAATATTAATTACGGCTGTAAACAGCGCTGCAAAATTAGGGATATTGCAGCCTCCCTGGGCATTGGATCGGCAGCCCAGCTGTGAAAACCACTTCCAGTCAACTATCAATTGAGATGGAATGGCCATACAGCTGAATTGCAGTGTTTCCAAAAATGTTAATTAAGAATGGGACGCCGCTGCGAAGCGGCAGCTTTGTAGCCCTTTTGAAGCTGTATTGCAGTTGCTGTGTAAGTATTGTGGCATTGTACCGGTGAAGCTAGTAGCCCTCTTCCTCCTTGCATCACCCACAAAAATAGAACTGCTAATGAGCTGAAATCAGAAGACCTTGTTTAGGGTCTGAATCAGCAATTCAGACATTAATCTTGATGCTATATAAGTTCCTTTTTATTTTTCTTTTTTTTTCTGTGTTTTGTTTTCTTTTTATATGGGCAGTATTGTTTAACTGCATGCAGCTCCTACTTTGAGAAAATGAGGTGTTGCTTAAGGACTAAGTGGGATCATTGAGACTTTATCCTAGGTTTACCCTCCATTTTGAATCCCCAACTCTTCAGTACAGTCAACTGATAAGAACTTTCTCTGTAGGTAACTCTATTCAATTAAAGCACCAAATTGCTGATAATGGGGTACAGAAGAGTATTACTATAGTCTGAACCAGTTCAGCAGAACTATCTGTGCATGCTGGTATTCCATTTTTGAGCAAAAGAATGATTTTTTTAAAAATTTTTTGAAATAGAAGACACTTAAGACACATTTTTTTATTTAACATGGTTACTATAAAAAACATGCAAGTGTATATTCAAACATTTGTTTACAAATACAAGTTTCTGAATAAGTTATTAATTAATTTGACGAAGTACAGATGAAACTTTCATGTTTGAAATATGACCTGCCAAGTACAGTAACTACTCTCTGAAAACACTTCAGCAAGTCATGAATTTAACCTAATGCATTTGAGGATGTGTGAAGTCCTATTTATGGAGAGACAGTATGATCTAACGAAAAAAAAAGTCACAAGTGTTTCAGTTCTATTCACGCTTTGCCTTTTACCTGCTATCTGCCTTGAGAGAGGTGATTTCTCATCTCTGTGCCTTTCCTCTTGTCTGCCATTTCTACCTAGATATAGTTTGTTCAGGGCAAGGAATTTCTCACAATGTATTCATTAGCTTATTATTCTTAACATGATATGGTGGAAGTTGTGGCTAAGGTAGGACTGCACTGTAAATGCTGTATGCTTATATCTTGCTCTACATCAGCTCATCACTTAAATATCCAAGTGATTAAGTTTAGCATGCTGATAACATTTGCTGTTGTACCTGCCATCTTCCTAATTTTATCAGTTTGGCTCCAAAGAATTAGCACAAATATTTGACTTTCACTGAGAGTCAAAATAAAAACAAGAAGGCTAAATAGCCACAGAAATCCTCGCAAAAAAAAGCACTTTTCCACCATTTGTTCTGACCAGAAAAGTCAATGAACCTTTAGGGAGTGTCATGAAATGAGATTTTCCTGAAAAATTGCTGATAGTTCCAGTTGAATGCAGCCAGAACAAGCCAATTGTAAGATCTCTGGGGTGGTATAAGATTGCGGATTTTTTTTGTCTTGCCCTTTTCACTTTTGGACAGACTGTACGTAAATTCTTTGCACAAGTCTAACAGGGCTTATATGCAACAGATGGTAACAGCAGAAATAACTGCTTGGTGTTAGGTTTTAAACTGGTACTTAGATGGGTTTATAGAAGATAGTGTTGAAACAATAGGATAATTTTACTTAATGAGATCATTTTTGTAAGGAAGAAATAAGTTATTTAGAGCTGAACTGCAGAAGAAACTGCATCGTCAGCTGATCTGTGGTAACAAGGCATGCACCTACTGGTAGTCTGGGGTAAAATGTTAAATATTTAAACTAGTTTAGGCCACATTTCCTGAAATCAAGCCAACTCGAATTTCTCTTCATTTGCATGGACCCTGGAGTGTGTGTAGACAGTTACCACAGATCAGCCCACGTACTGGTGTGCCTGTCTTCTCTGCAGTGGGGTTTGCACCCCTGAGACCTCAGTGAATATTTGGAGATGTGCTATGAAAGAAACCAAAGCTTCAACAAAATAGCACTATTTTCAGAATATAAACAATCCCTGGAGAAAAAACCCCAAACTTGTGAGAAGGAAATAGAGACAAACAAGAAATCCCTACTATCGTTCCTTCATTTTGTTTCAATGATTAAGAAACAAGTCAGCATTAGTAACTCATTTGAAAGCCCTGCCACAGAAGAGGAACTTGGGGTGCATGTCCCAGAGTTTAAATTCCTACTTGTTTAGTAGTATCATATTTTCAATACTTCCATTATTTTTATTACTAATGCATGGAAAGTTATGACCCTGTACCGATCTGGTACTTCCTGAAGAGCAACAATGAGGTAATGGCAGTGTCTAAGCTTTGGTACATAAGGCAATTGCCTTCCAAGTAGTTAATGCAGATGACATGCAACCTGCAAAGAAGACAATACAGGTAGTAAGTTTTCAGGTGAAGTTTCAGTAAACGATGTGGTCACAAAAAGAAGTTGTGAAGGGATGCGTGTTTACTAACTCTATGTTGAAAGTCTTTCAATGTAAGGCAAAATATTTAGCAGTTGATTGGTCAGTGAGGCTGTTTAAGGGACAGAGAGCCATTCCTAGAGTTTCTGGTGATGATGGTTCATTGGTGATCTACAGAGACAGCTATTTGTTTTGAAAAATTGTTTCAAAAGATAGTTGATGTAGTAAGTAGTAAGATACAGCTTCTTATCTGTATGTGTGCCTTTGCACATTCAAATTCCGTGTGTCATATTTGGTTCCAAATATAGTGAATATTACACAAATCACAGCTACATACCTTCCAAAGAGAAATGAAAGCTTGTGGATATAACAATACAGGTAATCTTAAATACCAGCATATTTTGAAATAACACTTGGCTTACAAAGAAGTGTCGTCATGGAGAGTATTTTTCAGTGCTAACTCCTGTTGATAATTATTTAATTCATTGCCAGTTATTGGCTGTGTTATTATTAGAGATTGCTTGTAATTATTAAATTAGATAGCATCAGTGAGAAAACAATGTATATCAAAAAGTTTATCATCCTGAAGAAGTAACTTGTTTGACCTCGAGTGGGTAATCGTATTTGCTTCTGTTGAGGTTTTTTTGATTAATAACTGTAGAAATTGGTGGGAGTACATATGAAGAATTATTCTTGGCTTGAGAAAAAAAATACACCAAACAAAACTCCAAACCCCCAGAAGGAACAGAACATAGTTGTGTAGTCACAGTCTGAAAGAGTCCATAAGCCTAAAAGACAAATTCACAATAGAACTACTAGAAAACTAATCGGAAGTATATTATTTTTCTTTCTTAATCGCCTAAATTTGAAAATTCTCTGATATGTCCTTTTTTTTGGAAGATTTATAATTAAAAAGGAAAAATATAATGAAAATATCAAAATTGGAGGAGGGGGAAGATCGGTTTTACAGAAGCTCCACCCACATGCTTTTCTCAGCAGGGCACTACAACTGTCTTAACAAGTAAAGTGCAAGATGGAAACATGACATCATTAAGACAGTCTAATTAGCTTGTAATTTGTCCCAGAAAGGTATCTGGTTACCAACTAATTGATGTAAACTGATTAACCCTTTCTCTAACATCCCATTCGCCACATTTTTTTTACTTCCATAGAATATGGTAAGGGTCAAGACTCCGTTGCACTACACACTGTAAACACAAATCAACAAGACAATCCATACCCCAAAGACCTTACAACTTATGTGTTGTAGGGGAGGTGATACCTGCATACAAAAAGGATTTAGAATGAATAGCTTAATACCAGTTAGCATATTTGGCAGTGGTCTTATCCTGGGAGCAGCTGGACAGTTCTCAGGGCTTTTACAGACCTCAGAAAAAAAGGAAAAATTTAAGAAGGATTTGAAGACATATAATGAGGTGTCTCTATAGATGTTTTCTCCCAAGAGTGAAGGGCAGAATGTGTGACAGTGGAAAGGTGCTTGTTTGAAAAATAGAACAAGTGTGTGATGGAAGCTGACATTATTGGTTCCTTGGAGATGAGGTTCAGCATCCTGACAAAGAAAAAGAGATGATTGGTAGCATAGGTATAATCTCTGAAGGGCCTTGAAAGTGAAGACAAGTAGCTTATGTATGATGCAGTTTGGCGGAGGAGGGCAGCAGAGGGATGTAAAGAGAGAGGTGACATGGTCAAAGCAATGGGCTAGGAAAAGTGAGCTTTATGGAAATATTCTGAAAGTATATGAGCAGGGCAAGGTTGCATTTGTCAAAGCTGAGGAGAAAGATGTTTCATTAATCATGATGCACAATGATAACAGTTTTAGCCAGAATAGACAAGGCTGTATTTTTGAAAAGTACTTAGGGCAAGGTTGTCTTCAAAGGTAAAGGCTGCATTGTAGGTCTGAGGAATAGGCAGGATGCTGGTGATCTCCATGGTGACTAAACAAGAAGTAGTGTTGGGGGAGCCAAGGAGGACACTTGTTTCTCTGTTTGTTACACTGAGCTGGAGCTGGTTTCTAAATTTCTGTGTGGAGGTGCTGAGAAGAGATTTAACTTGGACAGGAGGCACATCTGGAGTAAATGGGGAACTAGGAGTCATCAGTATAATGATGATAAGTTTCTCAGCTGAAGTGGCCCAGAGATGAAGGCAGGAAGAGAAAAATGGTTCCAACTGAGAAGGCAAAACCTTCACAGAAAGTTGAGCAGTGTCAGGATCAGCTAGAAGGTGAAAGGAGAGCATGAAAGGTCAGCGTCACAACAGTCAAAGAATAGCAAACTTTAATAAAGAACATCATGGAAAACTGTGTCAAAAGGACCTTCGCATAATGAGAAGGGTATGGTTGGAACTTTGACTAAGAAGAGGTCACTGGAGACTTTGGTGAGAACTGTGTCAGCTGAGTGTAACGGGCAGAAATTAGATTAGGAACAGTTTAAGACAAAATGGAAGGAGAACTGACAGCAGCTATAAACAGCTTGTACAATGAAAATGAGAGGAAGCAGTGATTGGAGAGACAGGAGTGGGCTAGAGTGTGTATGTTTTCGTTTTTAGATGAGAGACGCTACAGCATGCCCATATTGTGGTGGGAAAGAATCAGAAGAATAAGAGCAGTAGAAAGTCTGACAACTCTGCTGGAGTTTGAGTGTAATCTGATAGGGGAAACTCAGTGCAGCTTCAATATAT
The DNA here is from genome assembly GCF_031877795.1 of Strix aluco. Classification (NCBI taxonomy): domain Eukaryota; kingdom Metazoa; phylum Chordata; class Aves; order Strigiformes; family Strigidae; genus Strix; species Strix aluco. The sequence goes on along the minus strand of NC_133942.1, from coordinate 16,406,159 downwards.
CTGGCCCCTACATTAAAATAGCTGCAGGCAGCACATGCTTTTCTGTGTGATTTAGAACGTGCTTAGTGTTGTACAAAGCAATAAGCATAAGATTCATCTTATGCCCTGTTATCTTCCCCTGGTTGTGTTGTAAGCAAGCAGGGCCTACTTGTGCCACAACTCAGTAGGGAGCAGAGGACTAAATCCGCTCCCCTTCATTGTAATTAAGACTGAATCAGTTGGATATTTGAGTGCAGTCAGTAGGTGCTGTACAGGTATCAATTTTGCATTTTTTTTCTACAAGCACTTTTTAAAAAATTTGCATTTTGAGTTTTTCTGTAAATGAACTTCTGTCTTCCATGGAGAAAGCTCTCTGCTGTGCGAAAATAAAATGTCATATTTTTACAGGTAATTAAAAATTTTCATTCAAAAATGTCAGTTCAGCTGCATCCATGGTGGGAAGTGCTGAAACATTTTCTCTCTCATTTTCATCACACTTTATTTGAATTTTAAAAAGTTTGCTTTGATTCCCCCTTTATTATTTTTCCAAAATGAAACATTAGCTGAAACACAGGAGACTAACAGAAATGAAATATTGTGATTTCTTTGAATTTTTTCTCCTTGTGTATTTATTTTTATTTTTCCATCTAGCTCTCCATATTACCTGTACACATTGCAGGTTTCTAAAGTTTGAATAGTGTTGCACAAAACAACAGCCAAAGGATCTAGATTCATCTCCATGAGCCAGAGGTTACATGCATAAATTCATGTCCATCACGCTCTGAATAAATTCTTTTGTTTATGCAACAGTCTGCGCAAGCACAACACACTTGCAGCTGAGCACCAGTTGGTTTACAGCTTTCTGTGCCATTCTCACTTCTGGGTGGGGGGTTGAGTGCATTGAACTCCACAGCTGGTAAAACTAGTCCAGTGTGAGTTTATTTGCATCTGAAAAGCCCTGGTTCCAAAGGTGCTGTGACTTAGCTTGCACTTGCATGTGTAGGTTGCTAAGCGCAGCCCCTTGTGTGTACACTTTTTGAGCACTATTACTTGATACTGTGAGTGAAAAAATTCACAGAGACACTTAGCTTCTGCTGAAACCAATGGAAAGATTTCCACTGACATCTGAACGATGGCTCCCTTCCTAAACTTTAGAGGGTTTGTGCACGTGCATTTTCCACACAGGCATGCATGAATGAAGGCGTCTCTATTTTGCTGTTAGAATTTGCTGTGTTTTCTTGCAAGCAAAAATGACATCTCTCTCATGACGAGTAAAGGAAAGGCTGACAAGAGGCATGATCTTTCCTCTCTTTGTGCCGGCTTCACAAGGGCTCACTCAGTAAATGAATTAGTGTTGCTTCTGATTCACAGAAACACAAGTGAGAAGGGAATCATGGTTTAAGGGAGAATATAGATGTACCCTAATTTTGTAGAAAGTACTTTAAGTAGATGGTAGCTCTACTTTTATGATTTCTTAACACACTAAGTTTTGTGAGGAGGTAAGTGAACTCTTCAGGTTGGTGTGATGTAGGTCGCTTGTATTGAGAATGTGGGCCTGTTTGGGATGTTGCAGAAGCAACGGAGAGAAACCTTTTAGCAGACATCTAGGGAGGTCTGCGGGTTGAGAGACAAAGAGCAGTTTCTTGCTGGGGTCCAAGAGACATGTTTCTGGTTCCCCCGCAATCTCATCTTCCTTGCCAGAATACAAAAGGCCATAACTGTGCACATCTCTTGCGCAAATACTTCATCAACTTAGCACCATCTGAGCTATTTCACATCCCCTCCCCTTGCTCCAGACTGATATACGTGGCTCACTACATTTAAAATGAAAAGTCCTCAGACAATTCTAATCATATTGTCAGTCAGATAGTCATCTTCTGAAAGGGGATCCTTCACCTTTAAGAATGCATGTACAATAGTGATATGTAAGCAGCTCAAAGACTCAATACCCCTTTTTTCTGCAAACCAAGGCTGGGTTAGGAAAAAATCAATATGTTAGAAGTAAAGGTCATACAAGGAAAAGTGACATGAAACAGTCTTCATGAAGGATGTTGTTCCCTTAGTTCTGTTTGAAGTTTTCTTTACCCTTGTGCTAGCCTTAGAACAAATATATTTTGTCCTAGAATAGAAACATATTTTTATTCACCTTTAAAAATCAGTATTTTAAATATTTGTCTATTAGGGCATGTTCACGTTTTAGCTTGTTTTGTTTTTGTCCTATGGGTGAAGTAATCCTTGGAGAAAAGAATATTGTGTGTATGCCATCCCAGTGCATTTGCTGGTCAGGGTTCCTTTAGAAATGGAAGTATATAATGCACACAAATGTATTTGCCTATCTTTTTAACAGTTCTCAATTTACTTTTCAAGTGGGCCAGATGCACTACTATAGCTCTTAAAAGGGTCAGGAACATCTCCTTATTTCCCCACACTCTGTACTTATTGCTTGGGTATAGTTTTAAAGTAGTCCATGAACCCTTTTCACTCTTGCAACACATTTACCCACAATTAACAATCAAACCATCCTTACTTCATTCAGGCTCCCATTCTCTCTCTGCCTCATTTTCCCTGCCTCTCTCTTGATCTGCCATTGTGCCGAAAGCTGTTTGTGCCATCGCAATCTGCCCTCCTTACCAGCCACACAAGGATGGGGAGGGGGGAAGAGAAAAAGCACACAGCATTCAGGCACTGAATAGCAAATTGCTCTTGAGTGTCCTTGCTTCCCCCATCTCTCCCCCTTCCTTCAGAAGGACAAGGGGGCCCCTGAAAGCAACTATACATTTTGCTTAGTGCTCTTGAAAACAAGCGTTTCACACCTGAAGCCTTTCACGGCAGCCCAGAAGCACCCCTTCAAACCACTTAATTGCCAATTGCTTCTGAGCTCGTTGTAAAAGTCCATTATGTCAGCCAGCTCTATGGCGAGTGACAAAGTATGGGAAATGAAAGAGTCCTCCTTGCAGGGCCAGTGCAGTCTTAAAAATCCCCAGTTCATTGGTTTGCTTGCTGTTAACAGACAGCTACTGGCCACAGTCAAAGGTATGCCAAAACCTCTATCTTGTATTAATATTATTTTGTTACATGAAAGATGCTGTTTTCCTTGTGCTTTCACATGTGTCTGTACACAAACATATAAACAAATTTCGAATGTGGCTGAGGAAGATATCACACTTCATCTGTACTTGTGGACCTCGGATTGTATCACTGCCGCTATTGTTCTGCTTAGGTATCTGTTTCAGTAGGTGAAGTAATAAAAAAAAAAAAGTGATGTTATGATTTTCAAGGTTTGAAGCTATGTTCCTTAGGTATTAAGGACAAAGTGTGCAGGTATTCACTTAAGGGAAGAAGGGACATCACCTTAAAGAGAAATGAAATAGTTTATTAAAAAAAAAAAAAAAAAAAGAAAGTCTTAGCCTGAGTCTCAGCTGTGAAGTATCATTTTGAAACTATACTTGCCTTCCTTGTGACTAAGCATCTGAGAAGGGTTGGTTAGTGTTTGAGCTCAGCCAAATGTGTATGGCTATAACTTTATACAGCAAGGCAGATGTTGCAACAGTTTTTATTTGAGTATTTATAATTTGTTGGTTTTATGATCCAATTTGGCCATTGGGGAACTCAGCAGAAAATCTCCCTCTGAGTCTCAGAAGTTCTTGATTTTGGACTCTCACTGCTCACTTCTGTATTCCTACCAGGGAGATGTTCCAGTGAATTAGTTTACTTAATTGTGAAAGAAATTCAAGCTAATGCTTGAGAATATTTGCAAAAATATCAGAGCTGGTTTATTCAAAATATTGTGTGCATAGTATGAAACATGATTCTAAAAGCATGTCTCTGACCTATGATGGAATAGGAATAACATCATATGACACTGTGTCAAATCATGAATAACCAATACAACTCACACTCAGACTATTAAATAGAGCTAACCGATTACTAAGGACCTGCAGATCTGAAGAAATCACTTTAATATTTTTTGAATAACAAGTTCAAGAAAATTGCTCTTTGCATATAGACAATTCATGGGTCAAAAAAGGGGTAGCATTAATTGCTTAAACTGTTCATTATGAACTAATCACCCAGTTCTAATTAACACCTTTTAGTGGATTTTAAAGAAAAACATTACATAAACAGATGCAATGTAAACTTGACTACAGTACACTTAAAGACAAATAAATTCTTAGAAATTGATTTTAGAGTATTATTAAAACATGTATATAAGTGTATACTCCGTTGAGGTTTACATTAATGAAACACGATAAGACAAAATGAGTTCAAAATTGTGAAGCCATCCAATGTATCTGGAGCCTTTTTAGAATTCATACTTGCACTCCCCCTGGCCCCACAATGTACTTTTTAAAAGTGTATTCACTTGCATTTTTGCTTGGGTTTACAGAGTTTATTTTCAAGTGTGGTGGTCTGTCAGGTGCTTCAGGTAGTTCTAATAACTATATTACCAGATGTTTAAAGACAGGCTGATTTTTATTCATCAGAAATGAACAGAATCACCCCCCTCATCCCCCTTACTCAGATGAGTATTCCACTACAAAGGCATTAAATAAATTAAATAAGTAACTTAGTAAACTTGTTTTAGTGAAAAGTTCCTATTAATTAAGGCCATCAGGCATTCTTGAATGGCAGTAGAGCTATTAATATCCATAGAGTCTGCTGACCTCCACCTGCTGAAATCTATGCTACATTTTTATGAATGTGTGTGTCCTGTTTTGTCAGTAAGAGCTACACTTGTGTTAACGAATCACCAAAAATGTCTATGGAAACTTCTTGTACTTTTCCGACAAGCTATATACCTGCTAAATTTATTTCTTTATAGAACTTGGTAGCTCCTTTCATCTGACACAGTGTAGGACTGCAGGAAGTTCTGTTGCTCAGCATTTGGCACAAGCATTCAAAGTCCCCTGCTCAGTGGCATGACAGAAGAAAATGTGTAAAATGTTGATTTTTAACAAGCTATGTTTAGTTTCCTCTAGTATTTTCAATACTGAGTTTCATAAAGAAATCATTGAGAAACTTCTCCAGGACTTCTCTTATAAAAGCCCCTTCCATTCTTAAGGTGCAAATCTGAGGAGGACACAAAATGTGATTTTTTTTTTTTTTTTTTTTTTTTTCTGAGCAGAGATGACTTCAGACAGTATTATCTTCCTTTGCTGCAAGAACACACATTCATCACTCCTTTTCATCATACTCTTTACAGCAATTAGACATTTTCCTATATATTTCACACTGCTATGTAATTTTTTCTGACAGCTCATCAGCCTCTTTGACTCATGACCTGTAATGCCATCCTTGTTTTTTGAGATGTTTGTTTTTTTCCCCCACCAGGAGATGTGAGCACACATTATCATAGATGCATAAGGCCTATCAGTCATTTTTTCAGAAGGTATCCAGTAATAGAGCAATACTGTTCCCTCTCCGCCCACTTGTGATTTTTTTTCTTACCAATTTCCCTCAACTCCCTGAAAATAGCAGGTGCTTCTCTTCATTCACCTCCGCTTCATCCAGCCCATCTGTCTGATTCTTCTATGAGAAAGATTAATGGGACATAACTCACTTCATCTCATGGTTTTTAACAGATCAGGGCGGAGGGGTAGGTGGAAATTCTATCCAATTTTAGATAGATGTTTCATGATGAAGACCTGATGATGATATCGCAGCAGTAAATTTGGGATCTTTCATAGTGTTGGTCTGTTTCCAAAGTATTTCACAGGCTTGTGTTTTGAATGTCACCATAAGTAAGTTGCTCTCTACCCATCCATCTCAAAAGCCATCACTACTGTACCAATTAGATGCCTTAAGTGTAGTTGTGATAATACTGCTCTAGCTTCATAAGGCTAAATACACATTGATCCCATACTTGGCCTGCATTCCTGTGCAGGATCAGTCTTGGCAGGAGCGTTTGAGGGGTTTATATGGGTTGTTTGCTTTGAAACATATTTTCAAGTAGACTGTTAAAAGACCTTTTTTCCCTTTCTGATATACCTCTGTCTGTTTTCCCTCTTATTGTAAACCTCACAATGTAAGTCTTTTTTTTTTTTGTTTAGTACCAACTGTCTAAGTTTTTTTTTGTTGTTAAATTTTGTGAATTTGAGTACTACTTTGCTCTGATTGTGGTCCGTTGAAATAAGTGGAAGTACGTGAGTAGGAAGATGCTTCTGTGTATGCAATAATGTGACACACCCTGACATCTGTTACTTCCCAGATCCATACTCAGCCTCTCTTACATGTCTTTACTGGGGTTTTAATGTTATACAACCAACTGCTATTTTCTGTCCCACTCTAGTAGAGGCTCAGCAATGTAAGAAATAGCACACCTTGTCCCAAGGAGCAGACTAGTTGATTTCTACTTTTTGTGCACGTTTGCAGCATGTGCATGTATCAGACCTAGGTCAAATGGTTCATTCTGAAGGTGATACTTTGCCTTCTCTCAGTGCATCTGTCAGCTACTAAAGCTGGCAGCTTCACATGTAAATGTGAATTCTGAAGAGCTTAGGTTTGCCTAGAAAAATGAGTATGGTCACATGTAAACATACTGCGTTTGCCAGTGCAAAGTGAGTACAAGCACCTGCTTTTGAATCTGTAATGACCATATGTGCATCTCGAAGACATTGCTGTTTGGCCACCCCCTTGAGAACTTAGCCTTAAAAAAATCTCATTCTGCATGAGAGTTTTAGAACCAACCACAAAGTCTAATTTTCGGTTCTGTACTTCCACCAGTTTTATTTACAAAGAAGAAAATGGTCTATATGTATACTTAACAACCTTTTGAAATCCTCTTTGCTCTTTCAGGGTATTGCCCATAGTGTAAATCAATGCAAAATTTGGCTTTAATACTTCAAGTCTGATCACATCCACAAGGCTTGTCATTTTTGTGCCATGTTGTAAAAGAAAGCTGCCCTACAAGAGCATTACACAATCTAACCAAAGAGAATCCCCTAGGTAGTTCAGTATCTGCACAGAGGCAGATGGATTGGTTGTAGTCTGTGATGCCAAACCAGCGTCTCCAATAATTTTTGATTTAACATAACAAGCACTCCTAAGATGAAGGGAATAAACAGCTACCTGAAGGCTACCTCTCCTCTAAGACTGCTCTGCATTTTTCCACTAAGGCTAAGAGCTTTTCTTCTGTACCTCTGATTCCAAACCCACATCTGTCGTGTTTCCTCTGAGATCTTCCAGTGTTGTTCTTAGTCTTGCAGTTTTCTGTGCAAGTATATGTTTCTCTTTAGGTTGACAACGAAGGCATAGCAGTATGCTGATTTTGTTCAATATGATGCTGTGTGATAATAAAGGTTTGAGACTTTTGCTCTGTGTAGGAAGAGAAAAATTTTAGTGTAAAACTTTGTCATGTATTAAAATATTCAACACTTTTGGATCCTCTGCTTCTAAAAAGTAAACAATGGGGAATAAAGCACTCTTGCAAAGAAGTAGGTGTTAGAAAAACAGGATTCACTTTACTAAGAGGCAACTGGTGATGACAGTGTGCTATATCTGTCTTTGCAACTCTTAAATTCTCTTCTATTTGAGTTGGCTCTTGAAGCGAAGCACATGCTGCATACAATGTGTACAGGGCATTTCATACTTTGATTTTTGTCTTATTTCTCTATTAAGAAAGAAAACAGGCACCAAATCTTGCCAGTAAGCACAAAACTTTGAAATTCCAGCAACTCCCTCTTGTTACTTCTATGTGCAATGAAGAAGTAACTATGTGCCTGCTGATCTCCAAGCGGCAGAGGTGGAAGTTCCCAAAAGGTGAGAGCCGTAAAGCTGTGTGCACAGAAAAACATTGAAAGACCCAAGGCTTCTAACTGTCCTTCAGAACCTCAGCACTCCAAATTAAATGGGACACCTGAAACATGCTACAAATTGTCTCAAGTTTAAAGACCTCTGTACCAATAATGTAAACAGAAAATACTAATTCATTGACATAAATAATACATCTGGTACACTGGCAAGAACATGAAGCTTTCTTTCATTGATAAGCCTTCTGATTTGGGCCAAAGTTAGATCATGTATTTTAAATCCGAGTATCATGATATTAAGGGCAGCAGCATACATTGCACTGTTGTTGGGATCTGGACCAAAGATAACTGGGTTAGGGTATAGAATGAAGTGTGAATTAAAAACATCACTTTTCTGATTAAAAATGTGTTTTGGGGTAATTGTTTTGCCAGCAAAACTATCAAACATTACAGGTAAACATATATATTTTATATAGAATCAAATAATTTATGTATAGAAAAAGGAAAGAAGTAGAACCTATTTCTTCATCCATTAAATGGATTATTTTTTTTCCAGTACTCTCCAGTGAAAATGGCAAATGCCTGCTCTAAAGAGCTTGGTTGGAGAAGTCTGCATTACTTAAAAGTTTTAACTTAAAACTATAGAGGAAAAATAAAGATTTAGGATATTGAAGTTGTATTGGTTGACTTACTGCAGTTGATATCAGGCCATACCATGGCCATAACTTAAGTCAAATTCTGAAAATCTTAAGTGTTAATTTCCATGTATATAATATGTTACAAAAGTAATTCTCCAGTTTTTGTGTGGGCAAAGGTCTTGAACATTCCCAATGGGCATTTTTGCTCTCTAATACTCCCTAGCATCAGTTGGCTATTAATTATGTGCACAGGACTTTAAAAACTATAATGTAACAAAGTAACTTCTCCAGAGATTCAATAATGCTCTAAAATAAACATAGCAACTTCTGGATTTGTTCTGTTAGAAAATGAGTACTGAGTTTAATGTAAAAGTAAACAAATACAGAATATGCATCCAAGTTCTATGGAAATGAGTAGTGCCAATGAGAACTACTTTGCTCTGATTGTGGTCCGTTGAAATAAGTGGAAGTATGTGAGTAGGAAGATGCTTCTGTGTATGCAATAATGTGACACACCCTGACATCTGTTACTTCCCAGATCCATACTCAGCCTCTCTTACATGTCTTTACTGGGGTTTTAGTGTTATACAACCAACTGCTATTTTCTGTCCCACTCTAGTAGAGGCTCAGCAATGTAAGAAATAGCACACCTTGTCCCAAGGAGCAGACTAGTTGATTTCTACTTTTTGTGCAGGTTTGCAGCATGTGCATGTATCAGACCTAGGTCAAATGGTTCATTCTGAAGGTGATACTTTCTTTGCCTTCTCTCGATACATCTGTGTCAGCAGCAAAAAAGCATTGGCAAAATCTTGGAAAATAATTTAAGCCGTGTTTAAAGCTCCATGTACTGGAAATAGCATGCTCTTTTATAGTATGGTCAACTCTAGTTGAATGCAAATGAAGCGTTTAGCTATTTGTTAACTCATGGTGGCTGATACCAACAACTGCAAGTGCTCCATGTCATAGTAGTCTCTGTATATTTCTATAAAAGTTTGTTGGAAAGTGCCTATGAGTCTGTTGAAACACAAGTTTGAAAGATGCAGTGATTAACTATTAAAAACAGTCAAGGGATGATCATGAGGAGAGGGTTTTTATGGGACTGGATTGCTTTTCACACTTCAAAGGTACAGCATAGAGTTTTTTTAATATAGAAAACTTCCTGAATTTTGGTTGAAATATTTGTCCGTTTGCTGTAATTCTCTAGAAACTCAAGAGTTTACCTACTAAAATTTAGAAAAATGAACATGAAAAAAAAAAAATCTTCACAAGGAAGTATCCTGGTCATTATTAGACTTCAGCTTAAACTCAGTCTGAGATTTTGCTCCATTTGTGCATCTAAGAAATGTTGGTTCTCTTAGAAGCTTGGTCATTTGTTCCATTCAACAAATGACTTTGGTTTTCCAGGCAGTAAACTACAGGTCTGTAATTTAAACTCAGACTATTGTCTCGTGTGTACGTTAGAAAATATGGGTCTATTGCCTATAGAAGGAACAGTGAAACTCTACAGATGTTTTAAATCGCTACACTATTGGCAATTAAAATGTTTGGAAGAACTATAGGGAGTAGAAGAATAAGAGCTAAAATTGTGTAAATCTATTTAAAGCAGGGAAAGGGTGTCAAGGAAGGAATGGAGGATGTTTTCCTTGGAATATTTGTTTTCAGCATGAAATTCCTGGTCAAGAGTACACATAGTTTGGTTTTTTTCATTCTCCACCCATCAATTTTTCTTCCTTTTTTCTTAATCTGAGCTCGACTGCTGCTATCTGTGTTGTTCAGCCTTCCTGACCTACGCAGCAGCTCAGGAGGGGTGGTACGAGCTCTTAATGTTCTGCAGGGGAAAATTTAGTCAGAAAAATAATCGTCTTCCTTGCAGTGGAGAGAAAAAAGGGGGACTCATCATGCATGACAGAACATGCGTAGACCACCAGAAAAGCATGGTGAGGTTGGAAGGTGGTAGAGCTCTTTTTCAGAACAATCTGATCAGAAGGCAAACGTCTAAAAGGAAAAGGAATCCGAAAAGAGTGTTGAAGTGCCAGAATGCACCAGCTAATAACTTTAAATAGTTCATTGAGTCTTCCGGAATTTTTTTTGTTCTTCTTCAGGAATAATCTGCTTACATCGTTAAGACCTCAGCTAAGCTCAGTAACACAAATTACCAGATGTTGTATCCCCTAGTTTTTTCCATCAAAAGACCAACCACCAAGCTTGTTGAAAGAGAGAGGTCATTGTCCTTCCCTGGCAATAAAACTATTTTTGCAACTCCTAACAAATGAAATGAGAATATCTTTCAGCTGTAGAGGGGATCCTATCTCCTGCTTCTTCCAAGTTTCCCTGTTTGGCTTTGTTATTTTCTAATAATGCACTCATGTGTAAGCTAATAATGTGAACAGAGGGAAAATGAAGAGTTTAAAAAAAAAAAAAAGCAGAATGAATTAGGGCAATTGAGGTCGCTCTCTTTCATTTTTGCTGGAAGGATTTTAGCCCTAGTTTTTACCTTATCGCTTATTACACAATTTATGATAAAATGAGATGTGATTCCATTCTTATTGTTGTGCTATAGCCTATTGAACATGCATATATAGAATTCATTTCAAATTTAAACACTATCTTAATTATAAATTGAATAAAATGGACAACCTATCAGATTCCCTAAATTGCATTCTAACAAATAATTTCATTTTCCATTACTTTTCCACCAATGATATACTGGGCATAACAATGTTGAGTATACACCCTGTTCCTCTACTTTAATTGAGCCAGAGATTTTGCTGTATGACAACTGTTTCTCTGTGGGCATGGGTGTTGCTTCCCATTTGTTCCATAAACTGTTTTTTAGATTTTTAGTGAGGCTATGTAAAACCCTGGAAAATATTTGTATAAATTTTATTTTGCTTTGTCTTTTCAGTCTTATTCTACCACAGGCATTACAATTCACAGCTTGTAATTTTACATGCACAGCTTGGTTTGAACTAGGTGATTCAGTTTTAAAATATACGTACAACTTGGATCCTGTAAGGATTTTTAACTTATGTAGGATCTGAGGTCAGAATGTGGTCCATATCTTAGCCAGAATTTGAAAGATAGTAGCAAAACAGATCTAACAAAATAACTGATGTCTGTTCATCACTCTTAATTTTCTAAAGTAATTTGGGATTTTGATCATATTTTCTATAGTAAAGCAGCCTGGTAGAATTTAAAAAAAAATTAAAAAAGCATTAATAGCTTTAGTGATGTTTTCTACTAACTTTTTAGAAGCTTTTTAAGAATTAGGATGTGGGAACATTATAAGAGGTAAATACTCCAAATATGATACCAGCAGGGAGAAGGTTAGGAATGTGTGTTGGCTGCTTTATAACACTCATGACTTTTTAATTCTTTATATAACCCTCTGTTCAGATTTTAAGTCAGCTTTACCATTTACTTCCTTTGTACTATCTCAAAAATTGCAGTGATAAAACGGATAAAAGATTTGACCTCTTTTCCATTATATTGTTTATACTTTCTAAATAAACTTCTGTGTATTTTAGGATTTCAAATGTATTTCAGCCAAATGTTGACTGTTTTTTACACCTGGCAAAAGATTGATTGTATTTAAAAATAGCCAAACATCTGCTTTTTTTAACGTGCAGTTTATAATTTATTTAGATTTTAGTTATGTTTCATTTGGCTTCAAAGAGCAAATACGACACTGAACCCTTATTTCTCAAAGGACTTCTAAAAACCTGTTGTACTTTCCGTATAATTTTTATAGAATATTAAATATTATTTAAATGCTAAATTCAGAGGTAAGCAACACTAGTTTGTTACATTTTTTGAGTTTAAATAAAGTTAAGCCACTTGAACAAACATTGAGACTTTCATCAGAAGAAGCAAAGTTGTGCAATAAACTTGAATGTTACTAATCTAGTTTTTTTTATGTCATAAAGATTATATTCAAATTCCTCTTCCCTTTAACTTTCTTTTAAAGGTATCTTATTTTTATTTGAATTCCTTCAGCGTTTTCGTAGCATAAATTACTTGCAGATCTGTGTAGTGTTAAACTGGCAAAAATAAATAAATAAAATACTTGTTGCACCTCAAAGGATATTTCTTCCCTTCTGAAGTTTGCAAATAGGGCATAAAATCTAATAGTGCCTGAGAAATTCTAGGAACAAGTTGAAGTATCCCAGCAATGTAGCAGTGAAGATACCCCTGAGCTTTAGACACAGTACTATTCCCTTTATTTTGTATTTTGTACTTTAAGAGTTTTATCCAACACAAAACCTACAATTTTTAGCCATTTTCCCCCAGTTGAAATGATTTGCTATCACTGTAACTCGATCTGTTATCTCCCAAATAGTTTCAACTGTGTTAATGTGTGCATGTACTTTTTTTTCTTATCAGGCTCTCGGCAGCATTTGTGATTCATAGCAGTCATCAAAGTGATAATAAACTCATTCACAATACTAACAAACATGGGGCTCCCAGTTATTTACGAGGCAAATTCGCTGCAATGCTGGGCAGTGGAACAGGGGAGAATCAAGATGGTGTTGATTGATAAATTGACAGGTTAATTTACAAGTGGATAATAGGAGTTAGACCCAGAGGGAGCGACGGCAGGCCCATGCTCTAGCTTGGTTGCAGTGCCATCTGTCTTGTGCCTGGGAATCTGCAGGAGCAATGCAAGTCCAGATCAAACGCACACCCGCTTCTCTTTAATTTATTAAAGACAAAGACCCCTATTTACGGCAATTTTAATTTGCTTGCTGCCTCAACAGAGCACACTGGACACCCCTCCTTCCTTACATCTCCCAGCCAGCCAAATGACATATACCTACAGAAATGCCGACAGTCTCTCATTACTTAAAGTGTTAAGTGTTTTGAAGGTCCTGGCATACTTTTGCTTTGCTTTTAGTTGAGGGGAGAAGAGAAATATTTTTGTAGGTTATAGTAGGATATACAGTTCTGTGCTGTCTGCATTGCTTAAAAAGTGATTGCATTATTTTCTATTTAATATCCACCTGAAAGATATTTTTAAAGTCCGTGGATGAAATAAAACTTAACTTATTTTAAGATTATCTTACTTTTCTTTCTGAAAATACACGTTTCACTGTTCCCTGTCTGGCTGACAGGGACTTAGCTTTGCAGCCAAATATTTCTTCTATTTATTTGGGAACATTGAATAACTTCTGTGAGTCTTCTCATTTTTGTAATCCCTTGGAGCCATTTTTATGGCAATCAATCACTGTTTTTATGTCATTAAGCATTTAACTAAACTGGTTGTTGGCTTCCCCACAATGACCTGAAATTTCATGGAATTCAAGATCAAGGAGCAGTTGCCATTATGTGTCTTTGAAGTTAATATGTTCCAGTCTTGCATTTTAGCATTAAGAAAGTTTTATTGGGAAAATAAAAGGGGTGGTCAGAAATACAGTTTTCTTTTTACAGTAAGTGTTAAACACTGGAAAAGTGTTTTGTTTTAAATACCTAGCATGCTTAAGCTGCGGTTGCCAAATGTACATCAGCTGCCCTATGCCTCCAGCACAGGGTGAGCTCAGAACCAGGTCTCAAAAAACCAAGCGATAGTATGTGCCTGTGTGTCCTGTCATTAGCCTGGTACCCTTAGTGCATGCCAGCTTCTGGGAACACGACTTCTGCGACACCCAGTGAGACCAGGAATCCTGGGCTTTCAAGATCTGAATGGGTAAAAAGCACAGCACTTGCGAATGTCTGCTGATTTTGTTTTCGAAAACTGTTGCTAAATGAAGGGATACCTAGCACACCTCTCAGATCTGGGTTTGTCTTCGTGGTTGCTCCTGGAGCCTCAGTGGAGAGGAGTAGATGCTGGTGGGCTTGCACAGAGTGTAAATTGTTGCAGCTTGTCTCTGGTGAACAGTAGTGATTCGTAATGCTCTAAATGAAGTTGTGAAGGCACTCAGGGGCAAATCCTTTCCTCCACGCCTAGCCCAAATGTAGAGGCTTGATGGAGGGGAACTCTGCAGGGAGCAGGAGAAGGAATAAACCTTCCCTTGCACGGGCCACAGACCAGCTTGGCTATAGTCTCCAAGCTACAGGCACCCTCCTCTGTGGTTTTGCCTGTCTGTCAAAGGGTAAATCGCTGGTGGATCTGCATAGTAACAGAGATCCTGGCTCTGCTATTGCTCACTCTAACTCCAGTGACAGCAAAGAGGATCCCCTGCATCCCATCAGAGAAAATAACGTCCTGATATTGTGCTAAAACTCTTCAATGAGGCAGTGTGGTTTTCTGATGCTTTACTGACCAGGGAAATGCTCTCTCAGTTGTAAGAAGCAGGCTGAACTGTTAAGGGACTGCATCTGCAGCAGAACTAACACTTTTTTAAAAAAATAACAACAGTGTCTAGAGATGAAGCCCAGTATTTCCTATGCACAAAAACCAGCCAACCAAAGTTTTGAAAAGATAACAAAAACACAGGAAAGTTGGGCTCTTACAGGAAGAAACCTTAAAATAATTATCTTCCATTCTTTGATGATGAGTTAGGAAGACATTGCTGGTATTTATACCAAACAAAGGACTAATAGCTGAATTTAGCAGTCTATCTCATCCTGCCCACCATTGTAGGAGCAGTTTTTCTTAACTAATTTGTGGTGATTTTTGCATGCAGTGATTTTTTTGGTGGAAGAAATTAGGTTTGTTGCTCAGACTCATTTAGTTAAAACCAGAATGAAAAACAGTGCCTGGGAAGACAGACACTCATTTACTTTAAACAAAAAAATCTGAGTAACAAACGTGGCAAAATAATCTTGGAAGCATGATCACTGGAAAGAAGAGCAAAGTTTTACAGCAGCAGGTGAGATGAGGGTTCACAGGACAGGAGTTTGTGCAAGTTAGCGTGAATCATTCTGATCCACTGCTTTACCTGATGGGCTTTGCTGGTCTTCCAGCATGGCTTTAACCCCCCCTTCACCTGATTTGTACTGATTTGAGTCTCTTTGTTTTGTGGTAGCTATCCATTGTGGTAGTGAACTGATTTAGCGTTTGTTTTGGTTTGGGTGGTTTTTTCACATCTTTGATTTCTTTTGAGCCATCTGGACAGTGACAGGTTTGTAGAGTCATAGATTATAATAGTAATTAATCTTATAAATTAATTTTAAAACATTCTGATAAGTCTTTTTGCAAACATTGAGTAACAATAGCAATGTGATAAGAGCAAGGGTGGTGGTGTTTGGTCCTGCTTTTTATAATATAATGTGAGAACTGCAAATGTTTAAAAAAGTGTGTGTGTGTATATACACATGCGTAAATGTTCCCAATTCTCACATGAGTTCAGGTGGCATTTTTTTTAATGCTGCAGCATAGGGCTACAAATAACATGAAATGAAAAAGGTGCAGATGCATTTAAATTCCTCTCTTTCTTGGACACACACATAACGGTAGCGAACGACAGGTGAGTTACAAGTAGAGAATATTTAGACTCATTGATTTTCATTATTACTTCCTTCTCATTCCATATGTCACATCAAAGCATGGTGGTATTCTGTTTGGAAAGGAGATCAATGCAAGGAGATAGGACTGATCCCTGCTATTCAAGAAGAGTTTCCAAATTCAGTGGGTGATACAGAATAAAAGTGACCCTGGATTTGCTGTGACAGTTTTCTTAAGTTTAGCCAGACAGACTGCACAAAAAGAAAAAAAAAAAAAAAAAGCATAGATTCTGGCTTTGTACAAAAACTATTCTCTTAATTGAAGCTTATTTAAAAACTTAGATATTCTTTTCAGCTATAATGCTTGAAGATTGTCTTGACTTCTCTTTATTATTCAGAGTCATTTCAAGTAAAAGTGCACATCTCTTCTCAGTAAACATATTTTATGAATCAATCCATGCAAATAATGCTTTCTGCAATTGTGCACTTCCTAAAATAACATGTTGACATCAAATCATCCTGTTTTGAAGAGTTTGTAATAATAAATAATAATCAATGCTGCAGACTGAAGGATGCATCAATTATATTTATTTTACCCACAGTTGAGACTCTCTCAGTTGTGTATTTTTCCCCAATAATTTTGCACATTTTATTGTAAAGTGTACTTCAATCTAATTGGCAATGTGGCTACTGACTGCTGATTGAGACAAAATTACACTTTGCCTGTAACAAAAATTGAGTTCTATTATGTGAAATCTAAAATATTGCCATAGTCTTGCAGGATTATTCTAGAATGTGGTTTATGAGGCACAAAAGAGAATTGAAGAACAGGTAGTAGGTAGTGTAAAGAAATAGAACCCGATGCAAAAAATTGGAAAGTGTTGCTTGAAATCAAATTCGAATCACAGGGAAAGTACATTTGGGAGATTATCAACATTATGGAAAAAAAAGCCTAGTTTTGAGATTATGAAAGTATTTTAAATTAAGCAGGTTTTGGAAACAATCCACAGGCTATTTTAGTGACTAGAACATTATTTTAACCATTACAATGAGTATGTGAGAAAAGAGATTGAAAATTTTAGGCTATTTAGTATCACTATATTCTCAATAAACAGAATAAATGTTTCTTGCAGTTGTTGGTTCTTTTCTGAGTTGAAGTACATATTGACTATGGTATTACAGAAAAAGAGTCTGCAGATTTAATAGATAGGTCCTCAATTATAAAGATTTCTCGGGACATTTTGAGAGGAGAAAAGATCACAGATGTCATCAGAACTGAACAAAAGAAATTCCCTTTCAGAGAGTATAAAATTCCCCTCTAGTCTATGTCCTATTTTGAGCCTTTAAGAAGTAGTATTTGAGCCCATGGGGAGAGACTGCTTGCTAACTTGTAATTTCATATGATTTGAAATGTGGCACCTGCTGGCCTCCTATGTGGGATCACTTAGGAGAAACAGCAACTATCTGTAAGATGGGGCTGTCTAGCCGGTTATCTTGAGCTAAAATCCCTTTTCACATTTGCCTTTCATACATAGCATAGGTAGGGGGTTATTTTAGTACTGGCTGCCAATATGTAGATGTAATTTTGGTAAATCTGCTCTTTACTTTAAGGAAGTCAAAGTTCCTGTAGTACCTTATTCAACTAAAGGAAATGTTAGAAGTAAGTACCAGATCATAATATTATCTGCTTAGCTCTGTGGAGTGGTAGGCTAAGGTAAGAAAGATGCAAACCAAGTTATCAAATCAGACAAAGGGACCTAATTAAAACATGATTGCTGAGGTCTACAAAAAATACAATTAAGTTGTAAACTAAAGAAAATGAGGTGGCAAAGTTAATGTATTTGCCATTTATCTCTTGAGATCGCGGTTCAAAGACTCACTTTCAAATCCTACAGGATCAGTTCTTTCAGATCCTACAGCAGTCCAATAGATTTAAAATTAGATTGGACTCATCCAAAGATATAATGTGTGAATGTAACAAAGCCATTCTGAAAATAAAAATAGCACACTGGCTGTCATTGCTTAACATCTTCCCAGGATGCAGCATTCAATATTGCCTCATGCAGCCAGAGTAAAATTGAAACAAGGAAATCCAGGTGCAAATCACACTTCAAGTTATTTAGATGAAATTCTGGTGTTAGAGAAAAAGTCCTGTTTCTGTGTAAGAGAACTCAGTTTCCTTGACACCCCCCCCTTTCCCCCCCTGTTTAAGTAGCCAAAAGATCTACATTATAGTTGATTTAATTATGCTGGCTAGCTTTGCTGTAGATCAGATGTATTAACTTATTTCCTCAGTATCTTCAAGACTAATTCATACTTTTCTCTCATTTTAAAAAATTTATTTATTGCTGAATTGCAGGTCAAGAAGGGGGATTGTAGTCCTAGGATGAAAAGAATGGGACTTAAGTATCTGAGTTCAAAATTCAGGTCTGCCCCCCATATCCTGTGTGACAAGACATGTAACCTCCCTTTTCCGCGAGTTCCCAAGACATAAAAATGTGGATGTGTTTGAGCCATGTTATCTGGATGTTCTAAGTTGGAGACAAAAGCATTTTATGTTGATTTCATTCAAGCAGTGGTGAGTACAACATTGTTATTATGGCCATCACCTGGCATGTGTCTGTGGTCAAGCTGGAGTTGGATTAGACTCATGGTTTGGTCTGTAGAGACATAGGTTGACACTTGTTGCTTACTGAATCATTGTGTTCAACAACTCACAACCTTGTGGTAGGTGCACAGTGTAGCACCTCTCAGGGCAGAGAGGGGTAGGTATTTGGCAATTAATGTATATCGCTTTTTCAGTGATTTTTGTCCTGGTGAGAAACTGGGCAGAACATAAGTCATGGTAGAAAATATTTCTTTCAAGTGAAGATGCACACACCTCCCCCCCCTCAAGATCAGTCGTATTCCAGTTATTTTATTTTATTCTTCCTATTAGTTTTTGACAGTCTGTGTATGGAGATATTTCTTGCCAAGATGAAAGTCACCTCTTTATCGCTTGCAGTGCTCTGTCAGTTCCTTTTAAGGAGTTAAGTGCAACGTGAGTTAGTAGGAACAATGAATCCTACTCATTCTTGCTGCTGCCTATAAAAACTTACTTTACTATTCTTGTTTTGTGGAACAAAATTAGATGTTTTTAATGAACTTCCACAATTTGTCAGAGCTGTGACTAGGTACAATATTTAAATCAATATATCATGAATGTGTGAAACTGAACAAATAATCCGCAGATATCTCAGTAGACCTGAGCCGCCTTACTGTAGTAGCAGAGTTGGTTGTAGATTAAAAAAATATATGTACGCCAAACCTCATGTGGGGCAGAGGTGAGAGAACCACAGACTGTGGTGTTGTGCCCTACTTTCCCACTCTTCCAGCTCATGTTTCAATGGAAAGTAAGATTTGTATTCTGGGCTGAGGTCTGCCCAGCACCATGCAGCCTTGCAGCTCCGATGGGGAATTCATTTCCTACCCCTATACAACCTCCGTTCTTATGAATTCAAACCTAAAAGGGAAATTTTCCTCATGAGTGACCTTGCACTTTTCCTCCTGTTGCCTAGAGGAGAGCAAGATCAGTGAGCAATGCTTGATGACACACACCATACTCCTGTTCCTCGCTGTCCCTGCACCCCAGCCGCTACGGATTGTAAAACCACATGTCCATAATCAGTGTTGAAAATAAATCCTGTACTGGGAGGTGAGTAGTCTCCTTCTGTTGCATTCAGATAGCCCATTTGAAATGTTGAGCAAGCAGTGGAAAGTGCATCAGGCATCTGTAGGGGATGCTGAAGTTAGGAGATTGATATTTCAGCGAGGCTATTGTCTTCAAACTCCAGTGGATATTTGTTATTCCTGCAATTTTCTATGCATATTGTGCATAAAATAGATAAAAACAAAACACCATGTTATTACAGCTAGAGAGAAAAGCTGTGTGTTGAGCAAGAGAAAACATTGAACTACTAGAGTAAGGGCAAGAGGCGAAAGCAAAGGTATGTTCTGTTGTTTCCTTTGAGGAGAGGTGAAGGCAAAGGGGAGATTTAGCAGCTGTTCCTTGTGGCAGAAAATCATCCCTGATTGTTTGTAGAACAGAGGCATATGAGTGTCAAACAGATACTGTAGATCCACAAAGATATATCCTGACCTGCATGCTTGCTGGATGCGCATGTCATGACTGTAATTTTGTCATGGTATAAATGTCAAAAGTCATGAAAACCTAGTTAAAATGAAAGAGAGAAAAGTCACTGGCAAGTTTTGAAGTAATCAAATGACCCTTGCAGACATGGATCTCTCTAATCTAATTTTCTTAAGGTCTGAAGGGTGGCTTATGCACCTTCTATTAGGCAGTATCTAACCCTTAGCTCTTAGAGTCCCTGTGTACACTGGGGCCTTTAGGAATCTCTCTGTGCTAGGTTGTGCCATACCACCTGTAAGATGGTAATAGTAGAACATGAAATTCCTGTGCTAGGGCCCAGCTGTCACTCTGAATGTCCCCCCTGTGCTGCTTCTTCCCCCAGATTTATATGGTGAGCATGATGCCATATGGTGTGGAATATCTCTTTGGTCAGTGAGGGTCAGCTGTCCCAGCTGTGTCCTCTCCAAACTTCTTGTGCACCCCCAGCCTACTCGCTGGTGGGGTGGGGTGAGAGGCAGAAAAGGCCTTGACGGTGTGCAACACTGCTCACTGATAATGAAAACATCCCTATATTATCAACACTGTTTTCAGCACAAATCCAAAACATAGCCCCATACTAGCTACTATGAAGAAAATTAACTCTATCCCAACCAAAACCAGCACAACAGGTTTGTCGATTGTTGTTTGTTTTGTTTTTAAACAAATATGGGAATAATTTCTGTCGCTGATCCTCAGCATTTTGTTCCTGCTTTTTATTGTAAGGTTGAGAATTAGAGCAGATGCACAATGCACAGCTGTGTGGCAAAATGGAAGGAACGGACTGTGACTCTCCGTATAGAATCTCTGTATCTCCTTCTGACAAGAAAGCTGTCTTGTGTGATGATCCTCGATCTTCAAATACATCCCTAAAGCTATTAGCCAGGCTGAATTACTTCTTAACTTGTAGTATATGTTATCTAAACAGGCCATTTTTGGGCTAGTATACATGAAAACCTCCCTTCACCCTCCTTGTTCGAACCAAACTGGCCGTTTTTCAGGTTCAGATCAGATCACATCAATCTCCCCTGCAAACATGCCCCCAGCTTCCTCTTTCTCATGCCCCACAGCTTCTCCCGTGTTGGGAGATCAGGTGGCAAGTTGTCAGCAAAGCCCAGCTGCTGCTCATCTTGAAATTCACGCTTGCTCTGAGCTCCCCCATTAGTTTTGCCCTGGAGAGTGTTGCTGTTTGCTGCTAACAGGGAAGCCCAGAGCCATCCGTGTTTCTGCCAGCTCTAAGACTTCAGAGGGCTGGAGGCTCTAGTGTAACTAATAGGGAAGTCTGGAAGCAATGGGAGATTTGAACGTAGAGACACAGCCTGGGGCCCGAGCCAGTGGTCTGTCACTACCGTTCCTCCTCATGCTGCTGCTGGAAATATAAAGTGGACCGTGCAACCTCAGATGAATAGACCCTCTGTGTTGAAGCTGTGGCTTCAGTGCAGACAGTGGCAAATAGATTGCTAATGATAATATGTATATTGAAAACAAAGGAACTGGAGAGAAAGGACACGTTAAGAGTGACCTTGAAAATTTGACATAGTGCACAGGGGAAGGGAAATCAAGGGAATGCAAACAAGTTTCTCTGTCACAAGGCTACCCAGAGACGTGGAACGTCTCCTCTGTGGGGAACTGAGAACCACAAAAGAGCTGACGTGTTCTCACACCATCCTGTGATGGAAGGGGATAACACCTGTTTTATTTTCCCCAAGAAGGCTCAGCTTTCCAAAGACTGGGAAACACAACACTCTGTAGATAGTTTTTCAACAAGAGTATTTTTGCACAATTGGGCAGAGCAACCTTTACTCAGCTTTGGACAGCCCCTGTGATAACCATCTATGTGAGTATCATCCGTAGCCATGAACAGTGCCAGACCAAGAAACTAGTTAGAATAGTGAGAATAGATTTCTATTTTGATGTTTTTCCTTAGGTGTTTATAAAACTGATCCCATCATCTGTTCAGAATGAGTATTGTGAAAGAATAACTTGAATGAAAATAAGTAACAAACAGATAAATGAAAATTTACAGTTCAAAGACTGATTTCATATGAATATTCTCCTATCATGCAAGTGTTCTCTGGAGTCTATTTGCCAATTGACTGTACCTCTGTGTCCTCTGCTTAAGAAAAAGATGATGTTTTTTGGGGTAGTGATATTTGTATTTTGAATGTGAATGTTAAATTTCTTCTTAATATGTCAAAACAGGAAAAAAAGTATAAGTAACCTTTCACCACAGTAATAATTTTTTCTGCCAGTGTAATAAGTAATATAATTATAGTTTAATTATCTACACACACATTCAGTGCTTCACTGTATTTACACAGAGGGTCTACTTTGCTCGTGCCAGTTACGAACTAGTTTAAAACTACCACTTAGTGCTGATTAACACTGATGTAACTGAATAGAATCACACTTCTAATAGACTTAGTTCAGAAAATTCACTCTTTTGAAAATCCTTTCAAAACTAATGCTTATGCGGAGGAAACTAGTGATTCTTATCCCTCTTAGCTGAAGTCTGCTTTGAAATCTGTGCATCCCTTCCTCATCTCTCTCTATCCTGCCCCCCCCCCCCCCGCTTCCTCCCACTTCTTATAGTTGTAAACTAGTACCTATGACCGTACTATTTTGATGTAGAAGCAAGAATGAGTCAAAAGTTACGAGTTCCCACTCCTGACTCTCCTTGAGTAACTTCACTTCTTTCCCCTGCAGAAAGTTGATTTTCATTGTTGTGTAGAAACCTTCTGTTCAAACAGAAGGACGTCAGCTCTGCATTTTTACACTTTTCCCTAATCATTAATCTGAGTTACAGATGCAAGTGGTTTGTGTGCCAAGGAAAATGGACTAATTCAGTCCCTTTCACGTTTGTATTTCACGCTCTTCCTCTTGCACACCACTGTGTCCCTTATGTTCCTGTGATAATCCCTATAAACTAGAAAACCTTACCAGCTGAATCTAGGTAAATCCCTATCAGGAGAAGGTGATGAAGAACTTGGGTAATGCTGTTAGAGTGATAGAATGAGAAGAGGTCAGGCAAACTGAAAGCACTCTACCAGCATGGCTAGTGTGAACTAGACAGGGAAGGTAATATGTATTTCCATATGCAGCTTGTTGTTCTTGTCAAGTGGAAAAGGCTTTTCTGCTCATGTTCTATCGGCAGTGTCAATGAAAAAAGGTAAATATATATGGCTGTATAGACAGATGCATCCTTAAATATGAATTGTGCACTTCAGATATTAGTTTGGTCTGTAATTCATGCTGCAGAAAATAATAATATACAAAACTTTGTCAAAACCATTTGATGGCAAGGCCTTCTTTCTAGTCTTTGAATAATGAGTCTCAAGGGGTGAAAGCATCACATTATTGAAGGCAATCACTAGTTCTAGACAATTCTTTTCCTGCTGTAAAACTGTCCATCTGTCTGCTGAAGAGAATGACGCTTGAAGTGGCTTCTCAAAATCTGGACTTATTAAGAGAAGACTTTTATGTAAGTAGATCTTGTAATACAGGAATAACTTTTCAGTTTCCTCTTTCATTATAAAATCATAAGTGATGAGACCTCCTTAAGTGCAAGATAAATTTATGCCACTATCCTGTTGAATGGGAGAAAAATTAGTTTTTCTGTTATGGTAGCTTGAGGTTTTTTGTTATTTTTCCATTTGTGGACAAGTTTTGCCACTGACAGGGATGCATCTTCATGAGATTGGGCATATCACAGAGTGCTGCAGAATTTACTTTATGCTCTAAATTCTTACCTAAACCCCGGTCAATCGAAGTACTAGTATGAGGAAAGTAAACCAAAAGGGCTGTATTACTCATCTTCCTAAAGTAGTTCTTCCTTGGAAGCTTCCGTAACCTTTTTTAACTTTAACTTTATAAGTTAACTTTGTTAAAGTTTGCTAAAGTTTCAGTGATAGTGACCTGCATGAAACACCATATATCCCACAAATTTTCATATTTTTTGTGTGCTATTCCTGAAGTCCCTAAAAAAAAAAAAAAAAATTCAAAAAAATCCATCTCTTTTCTTTCCTTGATGTGCATATCAGTCAGCTGCTTGCAGACTGGTATAATGGGTTATCTCTTCAAACTATGCATGTTACTTTTAATCTTCCCTTACAGGCTAGGGTTCAGTGCCCAAGGAGAAGGCAAGAAGGGCCCGTGGCATATGCTTACACCCATAATGATGCTTTTTCTTGGTGCAAAGTTTGCCAAAACAGGGCCTAAATTTGCAGATATTCACTACACTGAGTTCTGGGCTGCATTTGTCTTATATTTGGATTTGATCCACAGAGGGACAAAGAGTCTTGTGGCAATGAGTACCAGTATATTAGTGTCCTTGTGAGCTCAAAACTTTGTAGGATTAGACAGCACACTGCACAGAGTAAAGATCCTCTGGTCCGTGGCCTGTGGTCTCAGCCACCACAGCAATGCACATAATAGTAACACCAGTTCAGTGAAAGTGCTGCAAGATGATTATATATTTTTTTTTCCTCCTGATTAGATTAAAGCTCCTCAATTAGAAGGTAAGCCATTTCTGCTGAAATAAATGCTAAATGACTTGACTTCACATTTTGTAGGTGGTATGTGTTGAAGTCTAGAGGAAACCTGTTTCTGTGCAGAATATAATGTCAGTTTCCCAATAATGATCTCCTGAAAGTCTCCATTTATACAGGAAAATTATTTTACTGCTTTTAAAGGAAGCTGTTGCATTTATGGATTCTGGCAACTTAAATCCACCATTAATGGGAGAGAAGAAGCAATAGTCAGATTAATATACTTTTTCCTCTGTGCATTATGCTGTTTACCTAATCACAAGTTCATGGCGGAAGATAATTCAGAAGAAAATGTATCATGAATTTTGGATGACAGTCTGACTTCTCATAACTGGCTAACTAATATTAATGCTGAAATTGTATTTCTTGATGGGAAAATTCTGAAAAAAGTGTGCACAATAAAGGCATTGGTTGTTATGGTCTAACTGACACCTTTCGCAAGATCCTGGAGGGGTAATCACAGGCACTTGGCAATGTACTCTCATCTCTGTGACTGCTAATGAGTTGCACATCTAGTTCTCATTTCTGCCTTTGTGCTAAAAGTGTGAGCAGATTGTAGTCATCCCATGTAATATACTGAAGGGGCCTGATCCTGCAAACCTTCGCTTGTGGGAAGGGCTCCAATGACTTGTCAAACTTGACTTCACCTGTGCTTATATAAATAATAGCTTCAGGACTTGCCTGATGTTTGCAAGGGATGTCACTTCCTAGTTGTCCAAGTTTGTGGTAGCCATTTTCCCATTTGAAGACTATTCCTTCTTTTCCTCCCTGAAATAATACCTTGACATAATTGTTTTTTAAAGCAACTTAAAATCGTGCCATTTAAATCAATCACTGACTGTTGTCTCATGTTAGACAGCAGGGAACTGTCTCAGTATATTTTAATACACTTGATCTTCATTTCTATCTGCTCAGAAACTTTTAATGCCGTGACTAAGGGGAACACACAAAGGACTGAAAAAATAAGAAAAGACCCTTTTGACAAACTTGGGTGAGAGTGCATCACACGACACTTTAGTCTTCAAAATAAATGGTATATTAGAAATAATTTCTGTGTACAGGTAAATTCTTCTTGACTAATAAACCAGCCTTGTCTATGCTTGTGTGCACGTGTGTGCATAATGTTGTTTAAACATCATCTAAAATATGATAAGCAGTGAATAAATTAAGAATCTGTTTGTTAAACTATGCATATATTTAAACACAAAATTAAGTTGTGTATATTTTGTTGAGATTAAATATGGAAATGTTTTTATTAAGTAAGCATAGGCTCTTCTATTCCCCCACCCCCTTTCAATGCAATCTTTCTAAAGCTGATTTTTTTTGCCCTTCATTGACATTTCTTTCAGAAAAAGCATGGATACTTGTCTGTGCCTATACCCCTTGTCATGCACCTTCATTTCTGGGTTCTGTTCAGCTTCTTACCTATAGCCCCAGGCATTGCTGTCTGCTCAATAGTTTCCAACCTCTGTAAAGAAGAAACAAGATGACGTATTACTTTTTAAACATAAACCACACATGACTAAGACCCAATAATTCACTCGCTCCCTCTAGGATGCTGAATGATTAAGTCTGACATCAGTCAGTGCCAGTAGTGTATTTTTGATAAACCATAGTTGTCTGCTGCATACTCCAACATCTGTATTTTTCACACCAGAGGCATCTGTCTTGTTCAAGAAAATGAGAGACATGTAGCACACTGCTTGTGCAAGTAGTAAAACTGATAGAAACTGTACCAGTTATCATTCTACATAGAGCTCCTTTCTTAAGTGATAGCAAATGACATATTTGGACCACTTTTTATAGAAACCATTTCAGGGAACATACTGCTATGACCTACTATGAAACTTGTGGAGATCCATCCTCAGCTCCAATAGCATCTACAAGTGGCAGAAAAAATAGCATAAGATTTGTTTGCCATTACTACTTATTATATAAAGATTTCCTTCTTCACACACCAGTATATTCTGATGTCTTCAGAAATTTAATCTACTGAAGGAGAGCACAGAAGTCTGTGTTCTTTGGAAGCTACAAAACTGGATT
Source organism: Strix aluco (assembly GCF_031877795.1). Classification (NCBI taxonomy): domain Eukaryota; kingdom Metazoa; phylum Chordata; class Aves; order Strigiformes; family Strigidae; genus Strix; species Strix aluco. The sequence goes on along the minus strand of NC_133942.1, from coordinate 16,379,656 downwards.
TATTATATGGCATAAAATGTCTATACTGTAAGTAAATAATTAAAAAGGTAAATTTGACCCCCGGTCTTTACCAGTGATGTAGGAAGAATTGCACTTAATGTTGGAAATGAAGTTGGACTAATATTCTTTGTGAAAATCATTATTATAATCACGATGATTTTGTTCACATTTTCTGTCTCCATATCATGAGTCATGGATCACAGATCACTGATGTTTTATTGATTTTTTTTTTTTTTTTTTTTTTTTAATGTCTACAAGTACAAAGTTACAGTAGTCAGAAGACAGGTATTGCTTTCTCTAAATATCTTTCATGTGCCGCAGTAGCAATATTTTTTTTTAACCAGACAACCTTATTGCTATTTCATACTTATTTTAAAAAAAATGTTCAGTATTTAATATTCCTAATCCATCTTAATTTAAAACAGACTTCAAATGTGACCCCCTGGAACAAAGGTGAGAAAGAAGAGGTGCTAATCTGACAGTCTTGTGTTAGCAAAACCAGAATGGGAGCAAAAAGATAAGATTTCTTATATTAAAGTTAAAAATAAAAAAGTCATAATGGTCTGACTTAGCAATGTTACTGCTAGCAGTGCATTTGCAGCTGGTATTTAGCAACGTCAGCACTCTATCTCTAAAGGAGATTGTGGAAAGCAGTCTTTTTTGGGTTTTACTGTGAAGGGAATGTTTGACTTTGATCACAGTTAAAATGATGGCATACTCGGTAGACAAAATACTGCAGATAGTTAGAAAAGGCAACTGCTTTGGAGTACATCCTTTAAACTCTAATGGATCAGTTAATTCTCCAGAATATGTACTGGGAGAAGTCCTAAAAGGGTTAAGAAGCTGCTATAAGAAAGGCTAAAAATGATAGACTGGAAGAAAAAGAGGTAGTAAAAATTGAAGGATATAAAAAAGCAGAGGAATGTGGCTGGGGAATAATAAAATAAGAGGGAGAAGTTAAACCAGTGACCCTTGTCGGCAGTGAAAAGCGGGAGATTAGAAAATGTTTCATGCTAATTTCCATGGAGATTTCTTTAATTTATCGAAAATTACTTTCTTCTGCTTTGATTTGTCCAACTGCCTGCCCCCTCGCAGCTTTTTCGGGGTGGTCCTACCCATCACGCCATGCTGAATATGGGCCTCATTTGCCCCCACACTGGGCCAAAGCGTCGTGAGATTACTGAAGCGTCTCTGACGTCTCTATCAGCTTGTGCCACCACAATGCCCTATTCCCTTTTTTTTCTCTTTCTCTCTCTCTCTCTCGCCTCTCCCCTCCGTAACAGAGTCTTAGGATTCCTGTCACATGATGGCTTCATCGGGGGCCCCTTGCTGAAGCGTTTTCACTTTTCTCCTGATCCGTTCAGCTTGGTTCTCTCTGCTGCCTGGCATATCAAAGGAGATTTGTGGGTCATTGAGCCATGGACGCAGAATATAAAGTCATCAGCCTGCCTGGCAGCATCAAAACAACAAAAAAACCCCCAGCCATCATTTACCATCTTCATCCTTCAAGTGGCAGGAGATTGTTAGTCTCTCTTACAAATGTATATTGAAAGCATTTAATTTCTAAAGGATAATCAGGATGTAGAGGTACCAGCTAAAAGACCTTAAATATTACAGCTCCTTATAGGGCACTTTGGATTATAACATGATGTAGTAAGATGAAGAAGCTGCTTATATCTCTGATTTTAAAGACACAGGCTAATATTAATGACAAGCTGGTATTTTTTCAGAATAATAAAGTAATTTGCCTAACATCTCCAACCTTGTCACAGATAATAAATGGATGTATTTGATTACAAGCATTCTGGGCCAGTGGAAATTGATATTGCTTCCTCAGTCTAGCCTAGCTGAGGATTCAATCCGGACTCTTTATTTGGGGATGCAAAGAAAGATTCATTACAGTAATGTTTCTAAATGTAGCCATTACCATCTTTTGAATCATCTCTGCCCAGTCCCTTTCTGAGCACTGGGGCTATTTAACACTCAAGTGAGTGATCGTGGTAAGAATGCCAGGATTGATTCTGTATCTCATCGAGTTTCTGAAGTGTTACAGGGAATGATGGCACCCAGTAGATACAAAAAGTGAGGACTACAATACAGCAGCAAGGTTAGAAATATCTATCTTAAAATGTTCGTGGTACCTCAATTAGAAACAGGTTCGTTTGAAGTGGTTTGGAACTGTTGGGGGCTCTGAACACCTTTTAAAATGAGTTCTCATTAGTCTCTTGAAAATCAGTCTTTAAACCATAGCCTCAGTTCCCTCTGGACAGTGAACTTGCATATTAAAGACGTTCTTTATCCTGTAACTAAGCCTGCTATGTATTCTGCTAAGCTTAAGGCTATCACTGCAAGGTGACTCACCTAGATCGATTGATTTACTAGGAGGTATTGTAGTCTGGGGCGATGGATATTTGGCTGGGTCTGCCTAAGGCACATGCTGCAATAAGACCTCTGTAAGGTCCTAGGGAAATAGTCCTGAGGGAAGATGGGTAATGGATGATGCCACAAACATTGGTGTGAAAGTCAGAGTGATACCAGGAATTCATGATGGCTGGTGAACAAATTCTGACAAACTACAGACACTGTGACCCCTCTAACCATAGCTTTGTATGTACTTGACAGGACAGGCAGGAATATGGGCAATTCTCCCAAAATCCCAGAGCAGGAAGATGTACATAAAATTGTAGTCCAAACCCACAAACCCTATACTGGATTCAGTGCTATTGTGGTGTGTCACCTACTATTTTAAATACTTATCACATCTCTTAAATCTATTTACCTCTTGTGTCTTCATCTCTGATACAGCAGATGGACCAGCAAAATCCCATAATACATAACTATATCTCTATATTTCCTATATAAATAAAAGTTGCCTGACTTTTTTATATATAAACATCCCTTGTCATGAGTAAGTTTGCTTGCCATGTCTGTATTGGCTTTTTCATTTCTATATAGCTTGATCTGTCACTTAATGTATTCGTGCTTCTCTTTCTAAGCATCACCATCTCTGGTTCCTCTTGTATTTAAATCTTGGCTACATAAATGATTTTAAATTCCCTCATGATCAAACATGATCATGCAGAGCTTGAAGTTAGAGAGAATGTTAAGTGTTCTCTAATTAATTGCATAAATGTGGAATGCAAAAATTAAGTGTTAACTGGTAATTTCTGTGTGCAGTAGGCTTCCTCAATATGTGCTACATTATAATAACTCACATGCACTTGGGATACTATTAACAATTCATATGACACTTGTTTTCCAAGGGTGAGCATGATTCTTTAATGATTCTAAAGTTTGCTAATGTATTGATAAAGGAATATCTAAACCACAATTTTGTCATGCTTATTGTCTATACAATTGCCTTTTCCTTTAGTTGTATGTGCAAGCATATGTATAAATGTGTACATACGCATACTGTATCATGTTAGTGTACAACTGAGAAAGAAACAACATTTACACAGCTATGGTTCATTGATTAATTTGAAGTATAAACGGCTACTTTTTAGAATAGTTTACAACTGTGCACACCTTTCTTTTTCAAAACTGACCAATTATGACTGGTCTGTTAGATTGTAAAAGGCAAACCTTTGTGCTATGTGCCATTTTGTTACTTATGTTAGAAAGAAATGCTTTAATCCCCTTAGAAGTTAACCTTAAAAAGGAAACATCTACCTTATTGTGGTATTGACCTTGTTCTGGTAAATTGCCATGTTTTCCTTTACTTACATTGCAATATCCTTGTGAGATGTTTACATCAAGGATAAGGTTAAATGTTTCTTTTCTGAGGTCACTTTCTCTAGTTATTTCTATGTATATCTCTGAAAAAAAGAGAGCAATCAGACTGACTAACAAAGCAACCTGTGAGAGCTGTACCAAATGCATCAATTCTTTTGTGTAAAAGTTACCCTCACTTTGACATTCTTGTCTGGACAACACTCAAAATGCAAAGCAAGTTGTAGTTAAATCCAGTAAGGTTCACAGCTTATGAAAACTATTTTACGTGGTCTCCACATATGAAACTTTAAACTGCCCAGATCTGGCTTAAATCTTCATACACTTTAAAGAGTCTCTTGAAGATGTTATGTATTGTTTCAGGTCTGACCCGAAACCTCCAAAAAAGATGAGTTTTACACTATTTCTATTTGATTTGGAAACCAATTTATATTCTCTGTGGAAAACAAAGGAAGTGAGAATTAGTAGACAAATTGATTTGTTTTTTGTTAAAATTTTGAGTGTCTGAAAATAGTTAAAGAAGTTTGAAGTTGCTTCAGGTTCCCCAGGAGAACCCAGAATTTGCATGTTATCTACATCAGATTCATTGCAGGCCTGTAAGGGAAACACAAAAGATATGTTTATGGAGCAACTATCATATCACTTTGTTGCCTTTGAAATAAAATTTTATATGCAGGGTATGCTAAAGGAACTTTTTGAAGAGATATTCAGGTATTTACCATCTAGAGGAAATCAGGCTGAATAGGTCTATATTGGACTTCAGTTTTTTAAAACAGTGCTGAATGTTCATACCTGAATTTCAGTTTCCATATGACGACTGTGTATAAATACAGAAAATTCCAGCTCTTTTAGGTACCTCTCACTACAGAAGACTTATTGAGATATGCCTGAATAATTTGGGGTAAACCTTGTAGAAGCATAAAATCAAAAAGACGCAGCCAGAAATCAAAAGCCTGTTCACATTGATGAATCTGGATTTCCTCCTGCAAAGATTTAGACCATGGTATAGTGTTCAGTAGTCCTGGAGGACTGGAGACCAAGAATTCTGAATTCAATTAAGGTGACTTAACACAGTAACAGGAAACTCTTTTCATATGTGTTATTTTTACAGAACTAAATATTTCTCATGCCCATTTTCCACATTATTGTGTTAATACTTATATAGGGTGGCTGGCTCACCTTGATGAAAAAGGAAAGCGTTTATGAAAATGGAAACTTTTATACCCCTCTTCCCTCTATCCCACCCATTTTGATCAGTTCTAATTATTTTCATAATGTAGCCCCAGTAAAGATCATAGAGTAATGCAGTCAGCATTTGTTGAACCTGTAACTTTAATGAAATGTAGTACTGTATTATCCCTACAGCTAAGCTGAAATCTCATAGGAAAATATTGTTAACTGATTTTATTCTCTGAAATATGATCTAAAAAAAAATACATTGAAGGTTGTGTGTAAAGGCTCTTACAGCATACCTGTGACAGTCTCTCTTTCTCTACATGTACTGTGAGCTAACATAAACACAATTAAATGAAGTATTTACTTCCTTTGGGATCTTAGTATAGCAGCAGTTAATAATAGAGCACTGCATTTCATTAAAATTTTGGATCTGAGGCTGCAGAACTTAGATATGGAGAATATCAAATGGAATAGCCAGGAGAAATAGTCGGTAGAACTTATTACCTAGAGCAGTGCCTCCGTGTGTTTTATGCATAATCATTTCACCAATTATTCCTAATTTAGTTGATGAGTTGACTTTTTTTTTTCCTTCTAAAAACAGAGCATTAGCAGTTGTTTTGTGCTTCTGCTTATACCAGCTCCATTTTAGAGTAAAGATATTTGATACAGAGAAGCATATTGTCTCTCCCTGTCCCTTACCCTCTAGGACTTGTGTGTGTGGAACATGGGAGAGAAGGCATCTAGGACTTCCTGACCTGCCAAGGCACTGCTTCATAAGGACATGATTGATAGTAGGAAGGCAAGAGAGATTCAGGAAAGTGGCTACTGGCGCTCCAAATAACTTCTGTAGTGGAGCTTGAAGGGTTATTGCAGTACAAGGACTTTAGTAATAACCAAAGAATATATTTGCTGGAGAGGAAAAAGGGTTGTCGCCTCACCGTCCTTCTGCAAGGAACCTGTTATTTACTAGGGTTTTACCAGAGGGAAAGGACATAGGACTGCACAGTAGTGAGCATGAATATTCTGCTGAAAAATATCACACCAGAAAAGTAGAGATGGATTCTCAAATATGTGGTGGCTTTTCCTCTCATGCCTGGGGGGCCAGATTTGGCCCATGGCAAGTAGCACATGTTCCTATCTTGTCTCTGTCACTGCAGCCTCATCTGGGGAGCCACAGCTGGGGGTGCAATCAACATCAGACTCAGTAAACCCAATTCAGCGAAACACTTCATGTTTTGTGTTTGATTTTTCAATTCCACACAAACTATTTCTACTGAAAGTTGAGAAATGAAAGTTAGGAATGTCCTTAAGTGCCTTTCCTGGGTTTATTTTATTTCTTTGATCCATATCAAAAGCATTAGAAAGTAAGTTTATCTGTATTATTTGCAGGAAAGTAAGTTAGGCCAAATACGGTACTACATTTGGCAAAGGTATTCTTAAATGAAGAGAAGTATGTGATATCAGGATAATGACATCTGTCAATCACTGAAAACTCTGAAAGTTTTAGGACTGCATTACCAAAAAGATGTGTTAAGCAGCTAATATGATAGCTGTGGAAATTTATTGTGTCCTACTATTTATATTATTATGTTCTCAGGGTTCTCTGTTTAAAATTTAGAACAATAGATGGTTGAAAAGTGCAAGTCAGTGATTAATATGAGAGCATACAGAGTATAAGATGTTTTCAAGGGCAGCAAGGCAGATGAGTGAAGCAAGAAAATAAATGAATTTGAAACCCTTTGAAAACTTTATTCTGTGTTTCATTGATTTTGAGAAAAAAAAAAAGTAAGACTGTACTCATGCTGGTATAAGTCTGAAGTAATTGCCATAAAAGAACAATCTGCATGTGATTGAAATTAAATATAAAAAGAACTACATTCTAGTCCCACATTATTTGTGAATATTTCAATTAGTGTGTTTTCCTTTGTCAGTTTGAATCATCAAACTATAACATTTTTTCTCTTTTGTTCAGGTTCTGTGCTGTTAGTTGCATGCAATAAAATATTCTTTTTTGCATAGTTAAATGTGAAGAATACAAATAAGAAAAAAAAGTAGCTTTGACTCTGCTTTTTCTAAAACCAGTCCAGTTTTTTGAGTGCCCCAAGGGCAGCAAAGGATTATGACAAAGCTGACAAATTTGAAGCCCCTCAAGAAAAAGAAAAGTTGAAGTTACTCCAGCTGCAAAGCTTGATCTCAGAAAACTAGGGCAGTATATTCCTTAAGCTCTGCTCTTGGATTGACCAAGGAAACTTGAGATTTATTGTTTTGAACTTTAGCTCTCTTGGGTTGGTGCTCTGTGTCCCTGCCTAGGTGAACGCAGGCCATATCCATAAATCAGGTCTTACTTACAAAATGCAGCGTGTCACAAACCTTCCTCTCAACAGTAGTGATTTCTATTCTTGTGCTAGCTTCCTCAGTGCTCTCGCGTACTTGGCTTGCCGAGAAGCCTCGGTAGAGATCGCTTGTATGTAAACAAGGAATTTGGCAGGAACTCAATCCCTTTCAGCAAAGTTTTCATGATATATTGTTACCCATAAGGGAACTTCACTTCCTTTACTAGAAGAGCGCAGCATCTCATTTTATTCAGTTCTTGTCTTCTTTCTGTCCTCTCTTTCTCTCTTACCATTTTCATATGCTGTTGTCTCTCAGCTTTCATGGGAAGATTGCTGTTTCAGGAGATTAAGATGAATCTAATTTTATGTTTCAAATCCACATAAAACACGGATAGTTATGGAAGCTTGGACTCATTGTGACAGCAAATTCAGCCTCGAATGCCCTGCAGGGAATTATGTCTTAACATGTTGTATCTCTTTTTCAATGCCTGCAAGGCTATTTCTTCATCACCATGTAAACTGCATGGTGGGGAATGCCAACAAAAAATAAGATGCATTGGAAGATAAAAATTCAGTGTAAATAAGGTGTAAGATAGACAGTAAGCTACAAATGGCTTGTTCTATTTAAACCTACTGGGTGGAAAACAGAAATGAGGGACACATTTCTGATTATCTCACAAACTAAAAAAATCCATTTAATATTTGTTGACAGTATCAATAATATGCATTGGAATTCAGCTTGCTGGCATCTGATGCAGTTAAAAAAACACAAAAAATGCACAATATAAACCAGCCTTATATTTGTATGTGATGGTAAATGTTTGTTTCTAGCACAATTCCCTTTGGGAGAAATGGGGGATGGGAGATGGTATGTAATTCTGCTTTTTCATTTGCAGCAATCACTAATTTCAGATGAGTTGTTAGACCACACGCGAGTAATTTTCCTAAACAATGGCTTCAATTAGTGGTCAGATCCAGCTTGTTGGTGTTTTAGGCTGTTTTCTCACCCTGGTCTGTACAATAGACATTTTGCAGATGTCATGCAGTGTTCTTACAACAGCTGTGTGAGATTTCCTTCTGAAGAAAGTGTTCAAAAAAGGGAAGTTGGGGGGCCCATTTGCAGAAATGCATGCTTGTGTTTGAATGTTTAATTACAGAGATTGCTAGGCAAGGCTGTTGCTGCCTGCCACCACTTAGCACTTACACAGAGGGCTGAGTAAGTAGTGGGGTAATGTGTTTGAGAACATGTTTGTTAAGACCAACTTGCAATTCATTCTGGCTGTCATTATTCATAAAGCTAGATGGGATTCTTCCCCGCACACCCACACATGCACAAAAAGGGAGTTTTCATCCCCAAAAGAAAAAGAAAATGTATCTTTGGTCTTTAATGAAAACACTAGTTTTTAAAAGTGCTTTAAATAAAAAGGTATTTTTATATATTTTAACCAATTCTAACAATATAAAATGTTCTTTTTCACAAATACTTTACAGTTGTATTTTGACTTTATTGGGAAAGAGAGATCACTTCAGACAGAACTTCAGCACTGAATAGTGCAAATCCAGGGAATGTGAAAGCATTTAGGCAGGATCCCTAGCTGTAGGAATGGGGGAGGTGTGGCTTATTAATATGGATCTATGTATTTATGCTTGAATTAGTGTATCTGAGGGAACAAATGACTTCGTGCTGGACAGGCTATATACACAAAATTACTTCTCTTGTGACAAGAGAAAATGGAACATAAAATCTAATAGACGATAAATCTGGTTTATATCTTCCTGTCTCTTTAATCAGGAAAGAATCTGGCTATTTTTAACTATAGGGTCCAATTATAAAGTGAAATGTAATGTTCTTTCTTTATCAAAAGTGTCAGGAAAATATTTTAAGGGTCAAATCCTTAGGCAGTATAAATTAGGGGACTGTGTGGATTTGTACCAGCTGAAGATCTGACTTTACATGTCCTTAAATTTTCAGATTTATGTAGCTCCTGAAGTGTGTGTGTGCATGTGCATCTCTCAGAAAGACTAGTTTTCTTCCCGATTATCAGCTAATTGTTTGGAGGCAGGAGATCGTAAAAGACACTGTCAACTTCCAGAATGTCTCATGGATGCATTTTGTCAAATTTATCGATGTGAGTAATATTGAAAATGGTGTTAAAACTCATAGGTCCACAGACATTAATAGAGTTGACTAATATGTTGATTAAGCAAGTGTAAATTAAAGAGATGTTAGCAAGTTGATAACTGGATCATGGAAAAGTAATGAAGAGGGGACTAGAGAAGGGGAACACGGCATGAAAACAAAAAGCAAACCAGGTACATTCTGCTTGCTCAAGTGCTCTGATTGTCACTGGCTATTGGGTAGGGAGCAAAAGATATATGGCTAAGTATTCTTTTAGTTAGTAAAGACCTAGGGCAAGCAGTTATGTCTGCTAAGTGATGTGTGCAGTAATCATGATTAAAAAAAAATTGTTAAAAATACGTAGATATCAAACTCCAAATATCTTCTTACTCTGTAGCCTTATCATAATGCGCTGCAATCAGACGTATCGGATCTCATGGTCTGAGCAGCACTGATAAGCTCAGTTCTTCAATATGATATCTCCAAAATGCAGAAGAGAGAATAGTAGCTTGGTTGAGTCACTTGGTAGCACTTTCCTTTGCCTCAGCGTTAGCCCAAAACACAGGATGACTGTTTTCTGCTGGAGGCACTTTTTTTAAGATGATGTGCTTGTGTGCTCGTGGCTATTAATGATTCCCTGACAGTTTTCATAAGAACCTTAGCACCATCTCTGTTCCACCAGGTAACCTGTGCTCATCTGGAAAGCTACCACTCACTTCCTGAGGGTACAGCTTTGCAGATGCTGGCAGCAGGGCAATCTCATTAGCAGGCCCACGCCTTTGAAATTGGCTCCCTATGTATATACACTTAAGTGTGAATCTAATCATCAGTTGAGCTCTAAGAATTTGTTCCCCCTGCAGCCAGTATCAGGAAGGCTGGTGTATTTTCAATCTCGTTAGGACAATTCAGGTTTCAATAGAGGCGGCTAGATGCCATGGTGATGAGTGCCCTATATTTAGCCATCATTGTAATAACAGCAATTGTTTTTATTATGCCTTCTGAAGTTTCAGTAATAACAAGAACTGGAAAATTTCAGGACTGAATCCATTCCTGTGGTTTCCTGACCAAATATCTTTGGGACAAGCTCAGCTGAGACATCTGCTAAGGTCCTGTTATCTCTGAAAATTTGTCTTGTTCATTAGGGGGGTTCAAAATAGTTTGCTGGCATTTTGATGTTTTGTTTAAGGAGGTAAGAACTGGGAATAAAAGAATGTTATTTTCTACTGATGAATTTTGAGCAAGCTACATGCCCAAAGTTCTTTCAGTCCTGTTTAAAGACATAATTCAAAGGACCAGCAGAAATCCTTTGTTCCAGTTACTATTTTATGACACCAATATAACTTTCAGAGGTTTGCTGTTTACTGTGAGGCCTGGTACAGTGGATACACCAGCAGAGGCCAAGGGTGCTCTTGAGGCCTGAGCCATGACAGCAGGCCTTTGGGTGACGTGTGGAAGGGATTCCTGCTCCCCTTGTCTCAGCTCTGTACTGTTGGCTTCTTGAGTAACTGGGGATTAGCAGCAGTATTTGCAGAAGTACAGGTACACCTTAGCAAAGAGAAATCACTTGGAGGCTGTCAAGGATTTCTCCAAAATAGTTGAAACATACCAAAAATTCTGGAGCAATTTCATTTGCAGAGGTGAGCTAAGCTGCAGACAAGTTTTTTATAACAAATTTTATAATTCAGTCGGTCCATCTGTAAAATCAACTATGCTTTTTGTACGAGTAAGAAATGAGCTCTTGTCTGAAAAATACTCCTGGTTTTCATAGCCCAGCCTACATACACTCTTATAGAACACCATTAATAGTCTTGTTCTGTATATGCAAAGACAGGATATGGGTTTTTTCCATACTTTTAGCAAGTGCCACTTAAAGTTTTGTAGATGGAGACGGAGCCATGGTGTCTAGGAGGCCAAGCATTCTGACAGGCTTGCTTAAGTGCAGCAATTCAAGTTTCATAACTAGCTACCCAAGGGGACTGTGTACTAACAGCATCCTCCTATATTGGCTCTGTATGTTGGGAAAGTCACAGGAAGTCTAAATGAAATCGCCAAATACCCTCGGGCCTCAGACCTATATGGTGGCATCACTGCTGAAAAATAATAAAAATGATGCTAAAAAGTACTATCCCCAGTGAACTAAATAGTCAATAAAGAACAGGATCTGTGCAGAATTGATTGTATTCATAGTGAGATTTTGTCTACTTACAGTATCAATTAGAGTTGTGTTAATAGGTACAGTTTTGACTTTACACTGGCATTAATTTTAATGATGAAGGTTATCAGTCAAAAAGTAAAGCAAGGATATTTGCTATAATGATTTCATAGTCTGGACTTTCCATAAGTTAATGCAGTGCACTCTCTTTCAAATGGATCATCTGCTTAGAAACCATCTAGCCATTTGTCTCAGATCCTATGTCACTTTTTACACAACTGGAGTTACCAATGTGCTGTGGTGACTCTAGCCCATCCAGTTGTCTGAGCAGGGATGGCTGTTCCATTTAAACTGCTGTTGTTTTCATGTAAAACAGTATAAGCAAGGGCTCTCAAATACATGCATGTTTGTGTGTTGGGAGGGGCAGGTGTAAAATTTTCTGGAGAAAAGTTGGGTGCATTGGGGTATCAGACAGTGCAGAAGGATCATAATGCTCTTGCATTTAACTGTATGTGGAAGTCAAATGTGTATACATGTAATAGATTAAAACAATGGATATGCCATGTATGTGTATATTCTGGCTCTGGTCTGCAATCTGTTGTGCCATGTCCTAAAAAACTCTAAAGAATCAGTCCTGTAGTTCAGATGTGACACTATGAGAGCATGACCATATGGTCTCCAGATCATGCCTGGCTCGTGCATGTCCACTCGGGCCTCAGCTTTACAAACTGTGTAGGTGAAGGGAAGGAATAAGTTGCACTGACTGTCTGTGACACAGATTTCTTCCTCTGAGGAGCTGGTATAGTTTTATTGACCTTGTCTGCATGGTTGGGAAAAGAACCAATGAAAGAATTTGCCCTTCTCACAGGTGTAGAGTGGGGTTTTTATTTTGTTTTCTCACTTGTTGGCTCTTCTGAAGTCCAATATAGGCAAAGTATGCCTCTTACATTTTACAAGTCAACATAAGTTCTTGCAATAACAGAGAACTAGAACACCTGATAATATATGTTGTGCCCCTTCTATGCTTGGTAACAATTTGAACCATCTGGGGTGCTCACAGGATGTGTTTCAACAGGAGGATTTAAGGTCTGGTTTATAGGTGATTGTTGATCTCTCTGAAGTTTTGTCTGTTTTTGTCTGTGTGATTGGAACAATTTATCAACAAAACATGGCAATGCCACAAGAGGAGATGCATGCTGGCAGTGGCAAAAAATGTTTATTATTAGAGTCCACAGTTACAGTAACTTGGTATTGCATGAGGATTTCCTCTGGACTGTTCCCGGAGTTTGGTGTACTACAACACAGCATGGGGCAAGATGCAGAAGCGCACAGCAGGCTCCTCACTGTGGCCTGTGGATCAGATGTTCGTAGCCTCTTCTGTGCCCTGCAAATGCCTCGCTTCTGATGATCTGTTTTGGCTGAATTTTTTTCTTTTTTTGAAGGAGGAAGCTGTGAGTTTGTGAACTTTTAAAATCCAAGCTTGGCAAATACTCACTAAAAACACTGATTTTTTAGTGTGTCAGACACTGTAGTTCCCAAATAAAACCCAATAAAGAAAGCTCTATTTGAACCCCCTGCATGGGGTTTTTCAAATCAGAGTGCACATGATTTATACAATATTAAACAGAAGAAAATAGGAGGTTATTTTAATGAAATGGGAATAGAAGAGAATGGAGTTTGGTTTCAGATGTTGTATGTATTGTGAGTCATCCCAATGCTTTTATGTTAGATTCCTGAGTTACACCAATCAATGAAATTGGCCTGTGCTTTTCTCTCCCTTTCTTCATTTAAACGTCAAAGTGAAATTCAAAGGCTTGTGCAGAACTACTTGAGTCATTCAGAAGATCACTGCCCCACTGGGGATTCTCTTTGTTTCAGCACTTGAACACTATTGGTTTTATTATCTCCATTCAGGTTTTGTGATTATTCTCATCCATAGTCTCCTAACAGTCATTAGAGATGCAGACAGAGAAAGAGTTCTGCCTTTGCATTGCATGAATAAATATAAATACTATTTGGTGACTTGTCAACAATATCTACTAGTGACGCAATGTAGTAGCATACTCTGGGTACTAACAGCCCCATTTGTGAGATATTGAGCCCCCTTCATTCCTATTGGTTTCACTGGCGTTTACAATTCTCAAGACCAGATGGTTTTTCACTACACTGGAAGATACAGAGGAACAATAATAATGATGACCAGTGAAGTTGCAAAGTGTTTTAGCTCAGCTCCACAACAGCCACTAATTACTTCAGCTTTAAACTTGCTTAAGGTGTGGTTCTACCTTACAAATCTTTTGATGGCAAAGCTGGTTTTAAGTCACTGTTGCTCTTAATTCGGACAAGTTTAGGTCTTTTTGAACAAAGACATAGTGCAGATATGTGAAATGGTCTTCTTTTTGTTCTTAAGTGACCTGCTATAAAGGATTCCTTCAGCATGAGTAAGGGAGTTACTGGGGAGCAGGAAAAACAGCAGGGAAGGAGGGAGAAAGGGGTAGGAATCTCTTAAACCAACTCTTCCACTGAAGCATTCATAGCAAAGAAATGCAGGAGAAAGTTAGTGCTTAATTAGAGAGGCCTTGAGGATTGTTTAATACACTTAAAGTTGTATTTTTTTTTCTAAACTGTTTTTTTTATTGGTGTGTGTTTTCTTTGGGGTTTTTTTGTTTGTTTGGGGGGTTTTTGTTTTTTTTTTTTTTTTTTTTAATAATATGAAGTTGGAATTGCACTCAGATATCCTGGATTGTGGTAGCGTTTCATTACAACCTGATTTACAGTCTGCTGAGGTTCAAAAGTTGCTTCTTGCCTACTTTATATAGACTCTGAAGGACTACATAGCCCGTTGATGAGGAGTGAAGAGCTCATTCAGGAAAAAACAAACTAATGGAAAAAACGGTGATAATGTCCCACAACTCAAACCAAATCAAAATCTTACTGTAAGATTTTATAAAGTTAAGCCAATATTTTTAATGGTGAGAGATAGATGCATGTGCAAGTCTGAGCCAGTTCAGCTACTGCTGGTGGTTTCTAGTAGTGGTTTATGTGGGAGCAGGTGAGGAGGAATGAAAGGCTGCTTTGTCTTTCAGAATGTAAAGCAGACTTGCTTCTGGTTCTTCTCTGGCACTAGTGTGACATCATCTGGGTGGTCTTCCCATTGCTCATCAATGTTAATATCAGATCACCTATAAGAGAAATCTTTTAATTAGTATACAGTTGTATTTGAGACTGAGGAGTTTGGCAGGAGAAAACATAGGCAGTGATGATGAGTTTTAAATTTGACTCTGAGAAACTGCATTATGTTTTCCCTGAGGTAAATTCTGGTTTTCAGGTCCCACTTCCAACTGCTGGGAAAACCCTGTCTCCTGCACAGTCAACCTCCAGTTAAACAAAAGTTTCAGTGGAACATAACAGTCATGGGTAGGATGGAAATTATCAAGTCAATGGAGAAAGGGTAGTGCAGGAATAGAAAACAGATTGCTGAGCTGATTTAGACATATCATATGTCAATTAAACAGCTCTGTTTTCTAACTCAGTCTATTTCAAACAGGATTTAATTTTGTCCAGACTAGATAAGTAGTGGTGGTGTTTAGTTTTAGGGCAGTGGAGTGGTAATTCACAGCTTCAGCTTATGTTTTTAATAAGGGGTAGTCTCAGTTTATAGTTTTGGTTGCACATACCTATTGCTCTAGGGAGAATGGACGTTGAAGGCCAGGTCTGGACCCAGAAAGAACTTTCCCTTTGCTGCTGACAGGGGGTGGAATAATTAAGTTAGTTACATCCCTTTTTTTTTTTTTTTTTTTCTGTTTTCTATGATATGGCCAAACTGTAGGCAGAGAAAAAGTCTTTTGCCTCTCTCAATATGTGTGAAGTGAAGAAAATCTTATTGATTCTGAGTAAGGATGAGAAGCTTGGAAGGAAATAACACCTAGGAATAGTGAAAATTCCAGCCATATATCACAGTACGTATCAAATTTTTTTAAGCAATATTACATTATAGTCCATTCAGTGCTAACCTAAATGGAGACAAGTGCCGTAGCAGATACAGCTATCATGTTTTTTTGGTATTTCCACTTGAAATTTGCTGGGTAATATCAATCTGAAATACAATAGCCATTAACCCTCATTAACCCTATAGAAGCATGATCAAGACAGGTGTTCCCAATAGGACAAATAGAAGAAAGGTCTTAGGCAGTAGGCCATGAATTAAATTGAAAATAATCTCAAAATAAGTCTTAAAGATGAAACTAAATAAAAAAAGCACATTATAGAAAAGAAAGCATGGTAGTGCTGAGGCAAGCAGTAATTTATTAATGTTTGTCTGCAGAAAAGTAAAGAAACTCTGCATATCTGTTTTGCTTAATTATCTGGTTGACCTCAGTGAAAAGAAAAAAGCTGAAGTTAAATGCATAACATTTCTCTTTACAGTGTTTTTTTCTCAGTTCCTTTCTTATGAGTACCCATGTGGTTTCTCTGCTTCTAAGCAGAGTGATAGCTCTAGTCATTTTAATAACCTCTGAGAAAGTGCTTCAGGACATATTTGCAGAGCTGAGGTTGCCATGCCACAGCCTTGTCTCCTTACCATGCTCCAGATATTGAACCTTCCCGTAACTACAATTACAACATAAACCACAAAATGTAGATTTACAGATTGTTTTCAACAACACCCATTCAAATTTACTTATATTTACACTAGAAAAATTAGGGTAAGTGCTATTGTGACCAGAGACATAGACCGAGATCAATAACCAACCAATTCTTGGCTAATAAAGCACTTCTCTAAGGTCTATGGTTGCTTTATTCTGACTTTGAGGTTGGCCTCTAATGTCTTATCCATTGACTTTTCCCGTAAATATGTCTAATAGAGACCAAGCTGAACCCTGAGAAGAAAAGATACACTCTGTTTGGTAAGAATTGCTAATTAACTTGGTATGTAAAATCTGTAGCTACTCTCTGCTTTTAGCTTGTCTTTGGTGGCAAATATGCATGTGTAACACAGGTATAAAAGTCAAACATTAATTCCTGCGATATAGGTAGAGGTTTCCTAAAGTAGCAAGCAGTTCAAATCTACTCTATTTCTTATTTTTTCAGTATGAAAGTCTTGTGCAATAAGGAAAATGACTACTGGAGAACACATTTGGAGCAGGGTAACAGGATATCTTTGTCATGGACTCTGGTCATATATATTTTACATACATCGATTAAAAGATAAAAGGGTTTTGTTTTGCTTTGCTTTTGAAAAGAGAAGTGCGTTAGCATTTCATTGCTTGTGCTAATCTATATGAGTTGTTATATTAAAACTTAGGGCCTGGGCACCCTTTGCCACGTTCGAATTTGGTGAAAACTGAAAATATCGTGCATGATTAAATTTTAGGTTCTTGGGGCCTGATTGTGCAAAGAGTTGACAAATATGGTCCAAGTCCAGTAAAGCCTTTTAACATGTACTTTAAAGATACTGAATCATCAAGAGAGTATGATAAACTAAACTTTGTAGGGGATAAGTATAACTTTGTGATGTTAAAACGTGGTTATGCCTTAGTCTTTGTTAGGATGATGAGAGTATCACAAAAGATAAATTGTTCATGCTACTTATCAGATATACAGACTTTTGATAGGGTGGGTTAGGAGCTGTTTTCCTTTGGTGGTTCCTCATGGTGCATATGATGTGACAGCACTTTCAGAGGCGGGTATATCCCCTCCCTACATTCAGGTCAGGGCTGTGCCTGGTGCTGTATACCCTCACATTTCCTGTATCTGCCCCTGGAGCGTTTAAGGTTTGAATAATGCCAGACAAAGAATGCTGAACCTTAGGTCTGATGCAGTTTGGAAGCTGCTGGAGAGAATCCAAGTGAAGTCAGAGAAGCTTACACCAAGTTAGACTTGTGGGTCTGGCCCAGTTGTCTTGGTTTTTCCTATTTTATCTGAGTGGATCCCACAGTGGAAGAATGGCTGCTAGTTGCTCTCCAGGTGACAATATTCTATTCAAAGACATCCATATTAACCACTGAGAAGTGGTGGTTCATTCTGCCATTTTCATTTTGGGTGTTGCATACTTTCCAAGTGGTGTGACTCTGACAGAATTAGTCGTGCTTGCATGAGAAGATCTCTGTATTGTTACAGTGAACAAAGCAATTAATATGTTTTTAATTTGCACCTAACAAAACAAAAAGGATGCGTTTATTCTGTGTGACATTTAGACAAATTTTTCTTTAAAAACAAAGTTTCATGCTGTGACTACAATTAGTGTAATTGTCAGCTCTTCTCTAAAAACAAATATGTATTAAGAGAAAAGCCAGTATTGTGCCCTCCTCTGGTGTGAAAATGAGACAATCAAAATCTATTGTAATTACCTCAGTGATATTATAATTAGCAACGATTAAGTTATTCCATGCTGTTTTTTTCCTCTTGGCTACAATTAAAAAAGTATATATCTTTCTGTTGCACATTACCACTGATCATTTTACCTCCATACATGTCTCATAAGTGGGTAAATTAGAAGTAATTTTAAAGCACAACTCCGTTAAAACATATATCTTTCTTTTTAACTGTTTTAACCCTTTGCAAGTTTCCTACATCTTTTAACATCTGTGTAAAATAGCCTTGTTTGTTTGTTTTAAATACTCTCTGGGCCATTAAACCAAAGCCATAAAAATGTGGAGAGTACCCTACTTACTTGTAATAGATGATCTAGGTTTTCAAAAGTCACTATCCTAAGTGACAAACAAGTGATGCCAGAGATGTTTTGTAAGCCGGAACTCAGCATCACACCAGAATCCCATCAGGAGATACATTTCTCCATCTGTACTCCCAGTGGGGTTGTGTTTGGAAGGCATGCTCTGGGCAGTTCAAAGTCACATTTTTCAGATCAATCTCCACCCAAAATGTAGTGATTTCCACAGCTTTTAGGGAGGAGGAGGAGGAAATACTAGAAAGAGTGTTTAAGAGCTGATAAACCAGGTGTTAGTGGTTCCTATATACTTGTAGTGTGCAGAAAACTCAGGCTCAGCATCCTTTTCTTCCTGAAAGCAGCTGAATTCATGGGATGTCCTTATTCTAGGACTGAAGTACTCTCAACCTCCTTTTTTTGTTGAATCTGTTTCACCTTGTGAAAAAGAACATGGATCAAGAAGAGGGGGAAAGACTTGACTTTGACCCATTTAGTATTTCAGGGCTTCAGGTGTAACAGAGGAGACCCATGTTCTTAAAAGATAGTTACTGTATTTTACCATAAAAAATTACAAGATAATCCACAAACATCTATGTCCCAGTCATCGAAACAAAGACACTCCCAACTCACAAAGATGAATATAACCAGTTCCAGAACTGCTGGTTCTATATAGAATAGCTGCAAAATATCCTAACTCCAAGTCCAAGAAGATGAGAGGGGATACTTAAATCGGGTAGGAAAAAACATGGGCCAGTTTTACAACAGAGATTAAAAATGCCAAAACAAAACCCCCAAAATTCAGTCACATCACTTTCCCTAAATAAATGATTGCATTGCAGACCAAAAAGAAGCAGTAAAGCACTTATAAGAATTGTATGAACTGTAGATCTAGTGTATCAGGTCTAGGAGGAAATTTTCTGTCCTTTTGAAATTCTCTGTTCTGTTTGCATCCCCGGTATCTTACAAGAGTTAGTTTTCAATCCCAATGCTATCAGACTTTAAATCTCATTCTCTCACTGATCATCTAGTCTAGCAATGCTTATTCTGGCACCACTCCAGGACTAAATATGGCAAGTCCTGGACCTTGGACCAGTGTAATTTTCATTCCCTGCTAAGTGCCTACATTTTTAACCACACAGAGGCAGAGCTCTGAGCCTCAGGCTTCCTTTGTGTGCATGTCAGTGATGTTAATAATGTCTCTATTGGTATCTTGTCTCTGAAGTGAACTCCTAAGGCTTTCATTCTGTGAGTGGAAATCCTTTCTAAAAACGATTCCATCTCTGACTCTGTATGGGGTACTGCAATCTAGTCTCATTAGAGACAGAGAAAGCTCTTAGGCCAGCTATGGAAAGACAACAGGAAACTTTATTTCATCCAACTTTACCCAAAAATGAATCTATGATTTGCTTTTTATTTTAGTCATTAAATGGCTGTTTTCAGATCTCATACTAAAAGGGCCCTATCCTCTGATGTTCAGAGTGAACTTTATTCAGCCAGGAGTTAATGATGTTCTTCACCTTGCAGGATGATAATGCTAGAAATGAAATTCTGAATATGTTGGGGAGCTGCTGTCCAGTTCTGGAATACCATCGTTTGCTCCTTTTAACATTGGTAAGGGGAGGAGTATGTCCTAAAAGAGAGCTTCTGGCTGAGCCTTGGGGTAGCAGTTACACAGTGCATTGAATCAGCTGCAATACCTGTGTGAACAGAGAATGCAGTTTTGACTCCTGCTGCAGCTGACTGATTCTTCTTTTAGCTTGCAACTTATTCTTTCATCTCTGCATTTTATATTTAGAATAGTCAGGTATATTTTTAGAAACCTGTGTGTACCATGCATAGGAGAGGAAACAACCAGATAGAATAGGATAGAAAGTGAGTAGGCTTCTCTTGCAATGGACATATGTGTGTAGTACTAATGCTATTCATTAACATCAAATCTTGACTGAAAGTCTCTTCCTGTAAATGATCAGCTGAGATGTGACATGTACGAGTTGGAAAGCACCTGGATGCTACAGGGAGCCTGTTGATGCCTGTGATTATGTTGTATTTCTCTCCTAAATATGCTTATGCTTTACTAGGCTTGGATGACTTGTCTTCATTCCTGCCCCCTCAGATACTCCATAGCACTCCTTATATTGATATATGATTTTTATTTTTAAATGCTGCTTACTTATTTACATACTGACCGCTTATTCAAGACCAAACACTTTGCAGGAGAAAAACATAGTTTTGGACTCCTGATGTTTCTGATATTGAGAGATTTTAAAGTCACTTCTCTGTGTCTAGTCTGGTGTACATGTACTGGGCAGAGTTATTTATATGCACCATATAGTAGCAATGCTTCATTACTGGCCTTATGAAGATTGCTTTGTAAAAGAGCTTGGCAATAGAGTTATCAAAGTTAATACTACATCAAAAATACTGATTCTTACAAGTCTGTTAGAAGTGGAACATTTTGTGATGTTGCAATGTATACAGAAGTCATTCACATTCTGGCTGTTGGGTTTGTCTGACCTTAGGAGAACCACCATCATAGCTTGAAATTCTTTTGGTTCATTAGCACTAATACTTTCCTCCGAGTGTGCATAAGCAGGTCTAACAAGTGTCAGTAATGGCTAATTATTCAGGTTGGGAACGTGCTGCATGACTGCAGAGGCACTTATTCAGTGATATCATACTGATGTTGACGTATAAAGCTAGCCAGCTTTTAGGAGCTCATGGGAAGTCTTCATCCTTATATCCTCTGAGGATTCTTGTTTCACTTTAATGTGGAGGACTGAGTCTGTGCCATCTTGCTGACAGTAATACAGAATTAGTAAACTAATCCTGTTCCTCACTGATGATCAAAGGTAGGGCCTTGTAAAATGAGAAAAGAAAAATGCACAGACCTGTGTGACAAAAGTAAACTAAGAATAACTCAGTTATTGTTCCTGTTTCTGGTAAACTGCTCAGTGCCACTCTGACAATGAAGAGCAAAGCCAGAATGAACACTTTCCTGTTAGCATGAATGTAGCCCATGTTGTTAGAATACGGAAATGATTTTAAGTAGACTGAGCTGTGCTGCCTTTTGTACACGAGAAAGGCTAATCCCATTAAAAGTAATGGTCTGAGATTGCTCACTGCAAGTGCTGTTAATGAGTTAAGTTTGTTCTGTGTGTAATGAGTCCTCAGTGTTCTTTATGTCCTCCTTGCTGATGAACTGCATAGCAGGAGCTGTCATAAGCTTAATTATGAAGATTTCCATGAGTGAAAATATCATTTTAGGAGGCAGAGATAAATAAACGGCATTTGTGAGCTTCATTGTGTGGAGCACAGAGCACTCTGCTCTCCTAATTTTTCTGGTAGTTGCAGCAGTTTGGCAGAGCTCAAATTTAAGCCCATGTTACTTGACTTAAATTTTCATAATGTCAGACCTAAAAAGCCATATTAAAGATTGCACTTTGTTATATAGATCCCACTGCACAAAATCAGAGCAGGCCTCTCTTTACAGCACAACTTAATTTCCTTCAGTCTGTAAGGATTTTTGAAACCTATGAAATTGTTAACATCCATTGTTTCCTTTCTTTCCCACCTGTTTGTGAGGTTATATGAGCCAAATTGCAAAGGTCTCAAATCTTGCTTCCATCTCCATTTAAATCCTCTTCATTTTGGCTTGCATGTAAAGATCACATATATAGCCATTTGGTTATCATGGTTACAGGGATCAAAGTGGGCAAATTCTCCACATAAGCAATTGGGCTAGCCCAGGAAAGATGTAGGGTACGCTTGCCACAGCATTTTATATGTGCTGCCAACTAGCAAGTGCTTGGAGGATCAAGTCCGAACTTAGACTGAATCATTATGCAATATTTTTTTCACAACATGAAAATACTGAAAATAATTATATCGATTAAGGCACCTTGGAAGGGACAGAAAAGCATCTTATGCATATGCAATAGCATAACAGTTTAGAATTTTCTATCTTTTTAGTATTGAACAGGAGTGTTTGATCAGCTATATAAATGCTGCTTGGCAAGGAATGTTGACTGTATCAGACAACATATGGTTCTAGAGTACACATTTGCAAATTAAGTGTATCTGGTCACAAAATGTGTTCACTTTTTATTTTAAAACACAACTTGCCTCCCCCCATTTTCAGTCACAGCCCATTTCATTTGGTGAGTAGATTATTCAATAAAAACCACTCTTGGATATAAGACGGATCGGATTCAATAATAATAAAAAAAAATCGTAACAGTGACATTAATAACCTCAGTTCCTAGCTCAGAACTTGTTAGCCAGATCAGCCTCCAGCACAGTACTAATGTATCCATGAAAAGGAGGAAAGAAAATGGAGGTGCTTTTATTTTATATCCATATCGAAGCTCCTTTGTTGGTGGCAGCCACTTTAAAGCAGTCAGTGCTTGGGAACTGGATAGTTTTTGTTTTTTGATAACGAGGTTTTCAAGCCATGATGGCTGTTCTGTTAATTGGGATGCCATTTATAAGACCTAGAGACCTGGGTCTGATCATGAAAAAAATACAGATCTTATGGACAGAGATACTAGGTTGAAACCTGCATATTTAGGGGAAAGCCTGAGTACAAATTTTGTCAATGTTCTCTAAATTGCTATAAAATAAAAAAATCCAAAACCTACTTGCAAAATTATCCCAAGCCTCAGGCATATGAATCAAGCCCTGAATCTCATTACTAAATTGTCTTCTGTGTTAGGCTGTTCACTTAGGCCTGTGTCTGAAAAGATATTTATGTACCTAAACTCCTGTGGAACTTGGTAGGAGTTTAAACACTCAAAAAGAACATAGGATTTGGCCTGTTGTATAAATCTATGCTAGCCTGATTGTAAACCACTGTTTTAAATAGTACTGTTGCATGCATGAATAAGATCAGGCCCTTCTGATAGCATTTGCTTTCACTGGGTTGAGATTGTTCTGCTGCATGGCATTTATTAGATGAGAAAATAAGCTTGTCCCAACCAGTACTGCTCTGGTGCAACTCTCTCCTCTTTGTATTGCCATCGTTTCCTACTAAGGTTGCAGTGTCAGTGCTTTGTTTTTCAGCTATCTTGTAACACAAACTTCTGTGCTCCCTTGAAGTTGCTATTAAATCAGTTACTGTGCAAAATAAAATCAGGGCAACATTTACATGCAGTTTATGGAGTGGCAGACTTCAGACTACCCCGCTGTAGCCAAAGCAAGCCTTGCTTGCAGTGATAATCAAATAACTGAGGTTCTCACAGTGTTAAAGGTGTTTCCATCATGACTGCTGCTCTCAGCAGTGCAGAACTTGGTGGCTACTACTGCCTTTTTCTAGTAAATTCTCCTTCATTTCTTTTAAATTCAAAAGGCTGGTAACCATGAAGTAAGGAGGCGTGGATGCTGAAAGGTCTTTGGAAGCAATAGGTGTTGAACAAGTTGTTAAACAAGAGAATTGGATGTCTTTTTTCATCATTCCGTATGTAGCATTGATTGATTGGAGTTTGAATAGGTATTGGTTTTAGATAAGCAAGACAAAGTGAAAGATCAACAGCAGCCAGTGAGAATGAATGTTAGAAAAGGACTGTAAAGATAGTATCTTGTGAGGATCTGACTAGACATAGTTCTGCTCTCTTTTGTGCTACCTGAAATCTAAAGTCACTCCATAGTGACCACAGACCTAATGGACTAACTTCAAGGAGAAGATAATTTAGTTTAAGAGAGAAAGGAAACTCAGATAGTTTAGGCTGGTAAAATGGCTGAAAGTCAGCAGTTTGACCTACCAAGGTTTTGTATGCAAAATTGCCTTCCCAGTATCACTTGGTTGTGAGAGCTTTGCACTTCTAGCAGAGAGGTAGTGTAAGCAAAGAAAGGCAGCAACTGCCAAAGACCACAGAACGACATGGTAACGGAGCTGAGAGCAGAGCTGGAGTTTATTGAGTCCCAGAGTTGTTCTGTGACTGCTAAATTAGACTTCAACCCTCTCACAAGCTGGTTTTAAATGTAGTTGTAACGACAATATACACAAAACCTTCTACCTAAAATGTTCTAAAGCAACCAAATTCAAAATTTTATACAGTAAGCAGATATATTTTGATTGCATATACTAATTTTCTGGTAGGTACTAATAATGATATGAAAATAGGTGGGAGATGAGCATTTGTCATAAGAGATGAATGGCAGTAATGGAAAATAATACATTTATTACTGTGGCTCATCCTGTGGGGTCTCCAGGTCTCTGTTGTAGTCTTGGAGTATCTAAGACTTTTGCCTATGTACAATCTCTTTAGAAATATGAAGGTTTACATCCTTGTGACAAGGAGTGGAGCTTTGGGTGAGACTTGGGATAATCCACTGGTGAGAGCCTTAAAAGAGGGGATGTAGATCTAGGCCTTGCTTGATCACAGATCCACCATGAAGATTTCTACTAGTCACACCAGTCTTCTCAAGCTCTGTTTGTCCTGTTCTTTAACTGTTGGCAGTTTCTAATAGTGCCTAGCTGAAGGGACTCTTGATTTCAAGTGGAGTAATACGCATTTGTTCTGTAATTAAGAAATCAAATTAGCAGAAGTGCGGGTGTCATTCATCCAATTCATGCCTTTAGGACATGAAAGTAATAAATTGATAGTCTCTCTGAGCCAAGTGAGATCCAAACATGGGTGCAGAAGACCCTGCAAGGGTAATTGCACAAGCAGCCCCCACTGAGGAAGAAGTGAGTTTGTAAGTGCAACGCTACATTCTAGGATTGAAAGCAAAGACTGATGCACTCTGAGGACCATCATTTAGTTTGTGATGTAAGATGGGGATCCTACCTGTTTACAGTAAAACTGGAGAATAATTTGGTTCTGAAGAATCTTTTCTTTTGAGAAACAGGGAATTCCTGTAAAAATCATTCCAAGCCAGTTATTAAGGATGGCCTTGATACCAGCACAGAACAAACATCCTGAGTCTGATACTGAACTTTTCTAGACTTTCAAGCTGAAAAAACACACCACAGAAGACTCTGGACTTACCACTGTACTATAGTTACTGCTGTGTAAGCAATGTCAGTCCCATCCTCCTCAGCCTCATCAGCCTTTTGTTTTTCTTTATACTAAGATTGGAAAGTAGAGCATTAAGTTTTGAATATTCAGCCCTTTGCTGTATGTCACAACTTTTAATGTTACAAAAGCCACCCCTTTTACTTAAGCATTTAATTCAGTTTTTATTGTGCAAATTATGCTTACCCAAGCAGTACTATTTAATTGATTAATAAATTACCATTGACTGTCGATGTTCTTGGATTTCCTTTCTGTGCTATTGGAAACACAGCTGACAGTAATTAAATAATCATTTCATCACAAGTGATGACTGAGTTTATCTAATTCAGTAGCTCTCTTACGTAACTAGTTTTAAGTTTGAACTCTTATAGGATGGATCATATTGATTGATGGAGGAGGAGCAGAGAGATAGCTATCATGTGTTGTTTCTTGCATTCAGAAGAGTAGGTAAGAATTGTCCTGATAGCTTATTTGACACATGGGTAAACAGTATTTTTTTTTTTTTTAAACCTTGAAACCTATAGTGCTGTAACATGGCTCATTTAAAGTTCACCTTGTAGCACTCAGCATTCAAGAACACTAATTTGTGTTCTCACTAATGTGGACAAATGTGTAATACAAATGATTGTTATTCAGATAAAAAAAAAATTAAGAGAAATCTAGTTTAAGCATGTTAGCTTAACGCCTAAGTATATCTTTTAAAATAGTAGCATCTGAATATGTGTATACATGTACATATACGCTTAAAAATGTATCCTCTCTGTCTCATCAAGTAAATAACCATGCACTCAAATTACATTTTCTATTTCATAAACTTCTTAAGTAGCATCTTGTAGCTCTCACAGGGTATATTCTGATTTCAGTAACACCAGTTAAAGTGTCCCCCAGTCAAAACAGTTATTCTGGATTGGCAAAAATATAGCTGAGGTCATTGTATCGAGGGAAAATTATGAAATGTGACAAGTAGCAGAAAGAACTTGTGGAATTTTCTTCAGAAGAGTTGTTAGGGCACAATTCAAGCCCAATTGATCAGGGATGGCTTTAGAAAAATGAAATTAATTCTGCCATGATAAGAAGTAGATTAGATGAAAGGCTAGAAGCTCAGCTACTTGTTGCCTAGCCTTGCAAGTTCTCCTGGAGGGAAAACTGGCATTTTCAGCCAAAAGTCAACCTTTTGTCATTTGAAGATGAGTGCATAGTTTCAGGGTCTATCATTTGGGTGTAAGGAAGTACTGTGGAGAATTGTGGATGATCCCCAGTTTCAATTTTGTTAAGGTTGGGAATAAACTTTCATTGTAAAGCATGCCATCAGTAAGTGTGATTGCTGGGAAAATGGCAAAACCTGAAATGAAACATGGAGAAGTAGTGAATGGTCAACAAAAGATGACCTCAGGGACACCTGTTTTTAAAGGTACACAGCAGGCTTTGTGTCTGTTCACAGAAGGAATGTCTTTGGAAAATCATCTATTATAGTCAAGAGAAACCAATTTCTCCACCGCATGCTTTACATGTGACATTTAAAATGAAGGCCCAAGTCATGTACAGAAAGTTCCTTGTTCATAAGTATTATGTGGCTTTGATTCTGAAGTTAACGAGAGCAAAGAGTAAAATACCCTGAAACTGAGCAGATGAAGCACTCACGCAGCTTTTATGACAGTGATAAACTATCCAAGCTCTGCAATTCTTGCTTTATGATGCTTCTGTCACCTCCTCAATGAAAATGCCATCTTATTATGTACAGTGGGTGTACATTATTCTATATATATTCTAAATCATTTGACTATTTTGGCTCTCCATTAATGGCAAATTACAGTAAAAGTCTAAAGGAAATGTCTGTGATGACTCTGTGAACACTGAAAGAATTAATTATGATTGATTTTGTTAATTAAGTTCAGTGGCTAATGTCTTTACAGTAATGGGATGCTTAAAAGGCAGTGGCAGTATTAAGTGTTGCACCTATAGCTGAGTTGAAGAGGTTCAGTGCAATGTGGGTATCTATCTCCATGTACACGACAGGCTGTCAGGGAGTCACTTTTATTCTAGGCTCACGTGTTTTAGGTGAGACTTGTCTGGTAAACAATTATCAAGCAAAGTCTCCTTATTTACATGGCACTGAATACGTTACATAAAAATGGTATTTCTGCCAGTTCTGTTTTCTCATTAGGTCTAAGGGTTTGGGATAGATTCTGGTCTTAACTGTCTGGTTTACTTTCTTTTACTCATGTCCAGCTGTGTTAGCCCATCTATCTAGAGATAACCTTTTCCAGCCAACACTGGTTTCCCAGAATCTCTTGCTTTCATGATATAATTGCTAGTGAATCCTCTTGGAAGGTGTCTTTGCACTCTGGCAATCGCCTTCATTCTTTATTCCCTGTTTTGTCCCCATCTCTGTCCCCCCTTTAGGAGGGAAATAGGAGAATAGAAAAAGGCTAAATCCACCCCCTAAACTCATTCTGTATGTGTGTATGTATGTACATATGTGCACTTCCACGGAGCTAGAAGTGGTAGAAGAAAGAATTTGTAATTGATACATATTTTGCTTCAAAAATGCAAAATCAATTTAGCTTTGACAGAATCATGCAGCTGGATGGCATAAGCTGACTTTGTCCTCGTGACAAACATACTTCAGATAAAATGCCTCAACACATAGGTTCTTCTGATGCATTATGTATTATCTTGAGCAGACATCCTAATGTCCAGTATAGATTTGGCCTTGAAATTATTTTTTATAGCTGGGTATATGTTGCTTTAAAAGAAAGCTGCCACTTGCTATCTCTATACCCTTGCAGAAGCTTGCCAAAAAGGGTTTCCCTCTTTTTCCTGCAGAATTATTTGTTTTTCCTGACACAAAGGAGAGTGCTTTGTCATTGTTTTCTGTATAACATTGATGGATTTCATGTTGAATGGGTATTGGGTTTTAGTTAAACATGACAGGGGAAGAGATTTATAGGCAGCGGCCGCAGAGGTTGTTTGAAAGGCCCAATAATGCTTCACTGCACAGATGTGTTTTCAGTGTTCTCTGATGGTAAAGAACCAACCGGCTCATATACACTCCACCCTCATTACGGAGCTATCCTTGAAAAGCCGAGTGTTAACAACTATATAGGTTTTCTTTCTTTGGAGTTTCAAAGTAAACAGGATTCAAGGAGCGGCCTTATGTCAGGAATGCTGTACTAATGAGGACAAATTATATTCTAATCAGGTTTCTCCATTATTAATTCACTGTTATTCTGCTCTCTTTTTTCCCCCTCTCCTCCTCTTTGTGTCCAATTTAAAGTTGCAGAAGAAACATGGGGTGGAGTGTTTTTCTTCTGGTGCTTGTTATTCATATTAAGTAGTCTATTCTGCCTTTGGTGTGATGGTGGGTGTTAAGAATTTAAATTCCCTCTTAATGCATTGATAGGATAATATGAATCACCACCCAGAAAAAAAATCCTATATGGATCTCAACAGCTAAGGGATACTAGCGTGGTTGAGTATATTTCTACACACAAAACATAACTTATTCTGGTTCTGTGATCCTACATAATTTCAGGATTTTCTTAGAGAGGTTTTCATATTTTGTTTCTGCAGAGAAATTTGAAGAAGTGAGTAAAAATATAGAATTCATTGTTGTAATTGCATTGGTCTTTCCTTGTTCTACTATAACTTTTACACATTTTCTTAAATCAAATCCTAAAACAAACTTAAAAGTACCATTAAAATGTAAGTGTGATAATGGAATGAAATAAATCTTACATGCATGCATTGCATCTTGTTTGTGTTATCTACATCCCTTGCTTTTGGACCATGTGTATTAGACATTCCATCAGAAAGTACGTACCAGCCGGTAGTGAACCATGTGAAGTGCCAGCTCACAGGGTGTGCACACGCATTCAGTTTCCACCACAGTCACACTGTCATGAGTCCTGACTAGTAGATTTGAAGCACTTGGGGCCTTAATTAACAGCTTGCAAGGAGCTGGAGAGCTGCAGCTAACACAGGAATATCATACTGGAAGGAATTGCCTGGGTCACTGAGTCCAGTCCCCTGTCATTGCAGGCTACCACATCATATAATTCCTTTGATAAAATGATCAAGTTCCATCTTAAATGAAGTCTGCTAGATTTACTACTGTTCTCATTGTTAGAAACCTCCTTCTCATTCCTAGCCTAAGTAGGTATGTTGCCCATTGACATCATTTTTTCTTATGCCAGCATTGTCCAAGGTTTTAATTTATTCTTTATTTACCTGCCCCAGTCCCATTTTGTGTTTGTCCCCCAGCAATCATCTTTCTCTCATTTTGCAAGGCTCAACTGTTTAGTCATCTCCTGCAAAAATGGGCTCTTTCTTCCTGTGATCTTCCTATTAGTAGGTCCTTCTCTCCAGTTTGAAATACTCTTTCTTGAAGATCAGTGTTCAAATTTGCACAACATAGTCTGGATGAGGACTCAGAACTGGTATCATGGCATTAGCACATCCTAACCTTCACTAGAAAAATCTAACCTAATGAATAGAAGAAAATTACTTCCCACTTGGTCATATTATGTTGAAGGTTTACAGCAAGAATACTGACTTCTTTCTCCTTATTCATTTCCAGCTGATGAGATCCCATATAGCAGAGATTCTTGTTAGTTACCACAAAGCCTCACCCTCAGAATTTTTTAATCGAGTCCCTTTTCCCCCCTGAGGTCATCAGATACTAGTAGGATCCTCCTCTGTCTTGAGGCTGAGGCATGCAGATCTGCATCTATTTAAGAACACGAACCAAAACTGCTCCCCAAAACTGCCTCAAAACCCAAGGAGTTTGCTATATGATGTTGCTTGTACTTCTGTCTTCTTTCAGAGTTAGAAGCTAATTGCTCGTTAGACAAGCTCACCTGGATTGAAAACACACAGTAAAGAAAGCTCTTACAGTAATTGAAGAATCATAATGCATTTGGGTCTAAATTTTGGAATAAGATGGACGGAGTTGAATGCTTTATTTGTGTGCATAATAATAGTCACAATTGCTCATACAGATAATTAGGTGCACTAGCTTACCTTTAGTCAATCTGTAGATGCCATTCCAGAGAATTACACTGTCAAGCAGGGCATCAAGCTAACTCCTTCACATCTTCTGTCATAAACCCAATTATAAAATATATCTGGGATAAACTGATGTCCTACTGTCTTTGTCATTTCTGTCCTGAGCCTTTGAGATAATCACATGCTCTACAAAACAGAGTGATCTTTCTGGAGTTTGGGTTATTCATGAGTGAATTAGCTCTCAGGAAAAACTTCCCCCATCCACAGTGGCTGTACAAGCTTCCATAACTTCCTACCAAGATGTCCTTACCCTTCAAGTTGCAGCCCCAAGTTGTGCCAGGGGAAGTTTAGATTGGATATTAGGAAAAATTTCTTCACTGAAGGGGTTGTCAAGCATTGGGACAGGCTGCCCAGGGAAGTGGTAGGGTCACTATCCCTGGAGGTATTTAAAAGATGCGTAGATGTGGCACTTAAGGACATGGTTTAGTGGTGGACTTGACAGTGTTAGGTTAACAGTTGGACTTGATGATCTGAAAGGTCTTTTCCAGCCTAAATGATTCTGTGATTCATTTCCACCCACTCAGACTTCTTCCCTAGCCCTGCACAAGAAGTGTCACAACTCGGTCCCCACAGGTTGTCTAGAAAGGAAGGTTGATGTCTGTTCTAGGATCTCTCTCAGTGATTGATGCAATTTGTATTTAATTGCTGCTTCTAATCCCAGAAGGTATTCCTTTCAGTCTTGTCATGTGCTTGGGTTTAGGACATCTTTAAAGGAAAAGAGATTCCGAAAAAATTATACAAGGCCCCTCACCTTCCTAAAGAAGGCCTCTCATGCAATGGAAATTAAGGTGACAGTCAACGCGGAGCTCACTACAGGATTGGGGTGGGGCCTGTTTTTGACATATAACTAACCTGAACTGTATCTGCCTTTAGTTCTTAGATCTCTATCGTGGATTTGTGGTCTTCATTGTTATAAATATTTAAATATTTTTATTCCTATTAATGTTTTATAATATTATTTATTAAATACTAGAGTTTAGAGCAATTTGTCATCTGAATAAAAATAGTGCATTTCATTTAAAGTCCAGCTTGTACTGCAAAGTATCAATGTAATACAATGTGTTCAAGATGTTTTTTTAATGCTTATTTCCCCCCTCAAATTGGATGCTGGCTTTCAATTTGAATATTGAGCTACCTGAACTGAATTATTTATCAACTTTAATTGGATTTGCAGACAAGTCATATTTGCACATCTTTTCTAGGAAAAATGGAATTCTTTCTGGGAACTTTTTAAAAACACCAGGTTGAGGACATACAGCTAATTAACTTCACATTTCCTGTCAGATTCATTCTTTCTTTTTTTTGTGTCTAGAAAACTAAAATGTGGGAAATGGTGTTGTAGCTCACCGATTTAGACTCAAACATGTTACAGCACACATCTTCAATCTAAAGTTAGGTAGTTTTTGATAATTATTATTAATTATTAAATTATTATTAAATTATATAAATAAATATATATTACTTAAATTCTCCAGCTATGGTATGAGTCCTGTTATGTTAAGCACAATATGAACACAGAATGAGACTCGCTTTCTGAAGGAGTTTACCATGTGGCTGTCAGGAGCAGCTCATGTCTCCAACCACCTGCGGAAGCCAGAGAATAGAAAGTTTCTACAGAGTCACCTTGCCCTACCCTATCTTCTTCACAGGCTGACCCAAGCTTATTTTGGCCACAACACAGCATGAAGCCTGAATCATGCAATTCATCCTGAATTATACCTATGTAATCCTTATGAACATATTTTCTGGCTCCTCCAGTATGCACTGCTGCCAGAGTTGAAGAAAACCACTTCTGGGTGGAATCTGTAGTGTGACACCATGGAAACTACTGGACAATTTGAGAGTGGTGTCTTTGCCTATCCTTCATTGCTGGTAATCTGTGGATTGAGTTTTAAAAACTACTTTAAGGCATGGGAGATTTGTAGCTAATTTCTAAATACAGTCCATGTGGTTTATGATTCAAAAAAAAAGTATTAATATGTTAATCAAAACGAACATAAATTTTATGCAGTAACTCATAACTTTATACAATGATTACGTGTAACTACATTGTTATTACAGTCTCAAAATTACAGTATAATTATATTTAGTTAATTCCAAAAGCAATTGCTGCGTGGCCAGAATTCATTTATAGAAACCTAGACTAAGCATTGAATTGACTAGGAAAGTGAGGTAAATCTAATTGAGATAGATTGTGCAAACTTAATCAGCAGGGGTATTTAATGGCAGAGAAAACGAAGAATTAAATAAAGCAATGCAAAGGCTATTCAGAAGAGTGGATATATAAGATAATAGGCCTCTCCATCTCTGATGTCATCTGTCTGATTCAGTGACTCATTCCCTAGTATTTTGTTAATTGGCTGCTGGTTCGCATTATATGTAAATATATATATATATGCTCATGTATATATGGAGGACATATTTGGCATTCTTACACGGGGCTTTATCCTGTTATGACACATCCCACTTCCAAATGCTGGTGCTTTGCAAAATAAGGAGGATGACTAAAGACTTGCTCTCCCCATTTCATTTATCATTAGCTGTTACGATTCTGTGATAAAATCCTGCTTAGCCAGAAGAACTCATATTTGCTCTTAAGCATTCAATTCAGTTGTCTAAGAAAGGGAAACTTGTAGAGGTGCCATTGGTACTCAAGACCTGCATGGGGCTGGAAAATACAATGTGGGACCTATGGGAGTTTCACACGCTTCTGAACTCATGTGTGAAGGCCAGGTGTGAAACCCAGAGTATCTTAAAATAGCATTAGATGACCATGGGTTGGCAAATGAACCAAACTGTAGGCTACGTTACCCTGATGGCTGAAAAGAAGGCTGAATACCATTTCTGCATTTCCCACTCTGAGTGCAGTCTTCTAGGAACTCCTAGGGAGCCTAAGGGTTGTACTTAGGATGAATGTTATTATATCAGCTGATAATTTCCAGTTTGCAGAAAACAGGATGGTTCTGACCTCATCCCTTGATTGCATCCTTTGATTACATCCCTTGAACCAGCTACAGAGAAAATGGGAGGCATATAGCAGCTTTCCATCAAAGAGACCCTGCATAGCAGGATATTGAAGGGATATTAAAATGGTTTTAATGTAGGGGAGGATTTGAAGTAAATAATGATTTTTTTAAAGAAAGAAATCTGAAAAATCAGCTTGTTCCTGTAGGTTACTTTTACTTTTAAAAGCTGTAAGTTCATATTGATCTTCCTGTTAGCACATGCATGATGTTTATTGCTTTACAAATCTTTATACTGGTGTGGTATTATTTTTTTTTTGGTATGCTGATCTGCCATTTAATCATATAAAACATCTAATTTCACTGATTTTCCATACAGATCTTAGGTGATCTTTTCGTGCTTGGATTTCAGTTAAATGTCTGAATACTGGTTGATATTTCTGAATTTTTAAAGCAAAACTTTATTTTTATATAGCAACATTGTGCGAATGATGGACTCAAATATCTATTTTAAAAATAATATAATTACATTGTTAAATAATGCTTCAAAACACAAGGAGAGAATATGCATGGATGGTGTTTTCATCCAAAATTGAGATATGGAGAGGTAGAGGCAGAAAGAGATGGAAGTCCTATTTTTGATGGCAGAAGCTGCAGTACTGAAGTGGTGAGCCTAAGAAACTAGAGGCAGATGGGCAGAGCAGATGATAGGAGACCAAGGAAAGTCAGATGTTCACATTTTATAATAAACACAAACAACATACTATTTCTCTGGTGTTCATTATCACTTAGGAGTTAGAACTGCTGACTGTCATGCCAGATGAGTGCTTATACCCTTGGTTAGAGATACAACAAAGTTCAAGCCCATTAGTTCATAAGCTGTGTAGTTCTGATTTTGGAAATGTACCATAAGCAGTATGAGCATAACCCTGAGTTCAAAAGAAAAAATATTGATCAAAAGATTAATGTCTTATTACTTGGAGTTATATGCATATCCTGGAAATTTGACCTCCAATGGATGCATAGAGAGAAAAGTGGCAGCTTAAAAAAAGTTGTATTGATGTTTGGGGGGATTATTTTTGCTATATGAACACTGATCAATGGATCCGCATGTTATAGTTGAAAAGGTTGCTTTTTCAGTAAAATAAGAAACCGGATATGGTGTATGTGGTAAAGTTTAGCAAGTATTCACAGAGATATACAGCAAATTAACCTTTAACTTTTACTAACCTTAGAAAAAGATCTTGGTAGAAGATAGAACAGTGCTTCCTATGGTGATTCAGGTTTTCTCTAAAGTATTCATACCATTGTCGATGCTTATGTTTAAAAATTTGTTTGAACTTTCCTATGATTCTCTTTTCATGCCATTTATTTTTACAGTGCAAAAAAGGATGGTACCACCACATACGTTTGTGTTGCATTACATAACTTGTAAGGAGTCATAATCCAGATAGTTTATTGGAAATACTTAAACCAGTTTGTTGACTTCGTGGTGTTACTATGAAATACAGCAGTAGCCATAACTGTGCATTAATGAAAAGCGAAAAAAGAAACGTCACTGGAAATACTGGCTTTTTGTTACCCACCTACAGTTTACTCACCAGAGTTTGAGGAGGAGCTGAAAACAGATGTTTTAGGGTCTTTCCATACGTATGGTATATTCCTCAAGTGTGGCAATGTGAATTCAAAGAAGGTGCCTGAAAGCCCCATCCAAGTGGCACGCTATGCTGTATCAATGCACAGGATTGTAATGCTTTTAATATCCAGGCCATTGACCTTATACATTGATGATATATGTAGTCAAACAGTAGTGGCAGAGAGCTTATTGGAATGGCTAATAATTCCAGTGGAGTCATGTACTGTCAACATGTACTGCTAGGAGACTCTTACTCCTTGGACCATTAATATTACACTGCATGTAACAGCATTGCGTGTCAAGATATACATGTGTGATACTCATCACTGCAATCAAAAGACACAAGGTTGTGATAATTTCCAAGTTATCATCCTAATGTTTTGATATTACTTGGCTAATATTAAATGCCATTTAGATACAGAGAAATGGTAACAGCACATGCATGGTTAGCTGAGAGCTTGACTGTGAAACTCAGGCGTACTGATAAGCATTTACACAGTCACTCAATGAACACGCTGAAATTATTTGTGCAAGCAATGGTTCTGAATATGGGTTAGATAATAGCTAGTAATATCAAACGTCGTATGAATTTACAGTGTCTGTGGATTATGCAGATGTTGCTGAGAATGTCAGATCTGGCACAATATAGGTTGAGAATGCCTAGATGACATTTTAAACAGTCCCCAAAACTCCTGTTTGTCATCCATGTCAGAAATAAAAGACCTTTAAATCTTGACCCAGCCCTAATGGTAGTCTATGACTGCATGCAATGGTAAACGCTGAACTGCAGATTTATGGCCTCTGTGCACGGTGCTCTCCCAGTGTTGGAGTTAGCCCCTCAGCAGACCTTAACTGCCATAGGACTGGATGAACAAAGATTCACAACAACAGATCTGGCTCTGAGGACTTCCCTGCTGAAGCCCCGAACACCTGCAGCTCCTGTTGCTTCAAAGTAGAGTTTTGGGGTGCTCAATACAGATATAAATCAGGCACTTACTGTGCTTATTTTCTATGACTTTCTCTCGTGGTACCACAGGGGTAAACCTGAAGTAATTTCAACAGCTTCAGCATAGTTGCTTTAGATTTATATCCACATAAACAGGAGCCCTATTTGCCCATTGTTTCTAAAATATGGCGTTTCCATTTCATATCAAACTTCAGTGGCTTATTTTATATTCCCTTACATCACATTTTATCACAGATAATCCAGGAATATTGTTTCTCTGAGTAATAAAATTGTTCTTTAGTGCATGACCAGAGTAAGGGATATTGTATCTTTTAAACATCACGTATAGACAAGAAGATATAAATGAGAGTTAATAACCATCAAATGTGTCTATTTCCTTTTCCTATAAATTAGAGCATGCTTTCCTACTGAATTTTGCAAGAAGGAAAACAGACTCCCTCCTGCTGATGTGGGGAAGCAATGCTAAATCTCCCTAAAGATTCACTCTCGCTTCTTACAGCTGTATGTTAGTACCTTTTTATATGCAATTTTACTTCATTTAGTCTTTAAGGTTGTGCCTGAGGTTAGTTTAAAAGGTTAGTTAAATGTTAATGGATGTTAATGCTGCAATTAAATTGTTAAATCAATTGAAAACTGTGGCTCCATCTCTATCTGTGTTAGTGCCGGCCTGAGTTGCATTGGCGTATAAATTAAAAGCTGTAAATCTAGTGAAGTCTAATTAGAGACCAAATTTCTCATTTATCTTATTTTCACAGGACTGTAAGCACTGATAGATAATCAACGAAGGGCTAAAACTTTTTAACATTAAAAAACTATTTTATCTATTTCAGGACTCAGGTGACTGATTATAATTCAGATCCAATTACTGTAAAAGGTCATATGTGAAATGAAGTTCTTACAGACACTACAAGTTTTATTTTACAAGTTTGCATACAGTGCTGCAACATCTACATCCCAAAAAGCAAAAGTAAATACACTGTACAAGATTATGTAAAAACACTCTTCAATTAGCCTCCCTCATGTAACCCTTTGAAGTTTGTGATCTTAATACACTAGTGCATCTAGTCTCCAATACTGCAGCACACACTTAAGTTTCCCAGGTTACACACCTGCAAAAGAACCTTGTTGGTTCTTGCCTTCAGTAAGTAAAAATAATTAGCAGTACACTTAAATACATTTGCCATAGATACAGCACTACAAATTCTTGAATTGGTGAGAATGATTATTTCCATTGTTATGTTAAATTAGCTATTGGCAATCTGCCATTTAGGAAAAAAGAAAAAGCCCAGACTATTTTATCTAGGAAGGTCTTGAGGAAAAAGAGATGCCGATCTTAATCCATCTTGCAGTGCCACAGTTTTGAGGATGTTTTCATGCAATAAAAACACATGCTACTTAATCTTAGTTCCTCAAAAGTTAAAAGTGAAATTTGATCATGCTGCTTCTGTTGGCTTATTTTTCCAACACCCCCTGTGATTCTCCAAAGTGTAGATCTTAAAGCTGCAAAAAGGCCAACAACAGATTGCAGTATGAGCATAGGGAGCAGCATCAAGACTCATTAGTTTACAAATAAACCACAAGACAAATGTTTAAAATGTTTGTAGGTTCCAAATCACAGTTCTAAAATTGCATCCTTTTGGTCATGTAGGAGTGTTAGAAATGTTACAGTTTTACATGTTGATTTCTTTTTTAGTGACTGTTCTTGGAGCACTCGGGGAAACATGTTTTGCTTTGGGAAAAAAAAAAATCCTCTGTCCTAACCAATTAAGACTTCACGGAAAGAAGTCATAAGCTAGTATTCTGCTAGAAGGCCTTCTTCCAAAGAAGCATCAGCTCGTGTCCTTTCTAGTGACTTCAGCTAAATTTCAACATTCATTAAAACACAAGAAGAGATCAAATCTGAAAATGAATTGCCGAGTGACTTGAATGTTCTGAACTTTTTCTCTCTCCTAAATTTTGTCACAAATTGAGATCTTCTAAAAGCATCTTGATCACAGACTCTGCAGGAAAAATGCCACGTTATGTTGTGTGGCCCCTAGAGCAAATGAAAGGATGTTCTGTTTTTATTCTAAAAGGTGCACGGATTTCCTGACAGCATTTTCTTTCTTACTTGCATCACTTTCAGTATTCACAGATGTGATATACCAAATTACACCAAAAAAAAAGTTGTAAATGAATGATAAATAGTCAGATATCTCCAGTGATTTAAGTGGGGAGATCAGCTCTGTACTATTTTGTTAAATAGTGCTTTTCCAATCATTTTGGTCACTGATTAGTTTATCTTTCAGTAACTATTTATCTATTTTTGTATCATAGGAGTTCTGCATCTTCATAAGAAATGAACAGGACCATTGCTAACAGTGATCATAAATCTCTTCTGCTAAAAGTATTCTCTTCAAAATTGTAACTTTCTTTCCTTTCACTTCTTTGGTAAAAAAAGACAGCAAAGAATGATAATTCTTTTTACTAAGTGCTCAGAGTAGTAAATAGTTGCCTTAAAGCAAGACATAGTGTCATAAAGCAGGATATAAAAATAATAATAGTTGATCATTAATAGCATGTT
The DNA here is from genome assembly GCF_031877795.1 of Strix aluco. Taxonomy (NCBI): domain Eukaryota; kingdom Metazoa; phylum Chordata; class Aves; order Strigiformes; family Strigidae; genus Strix; species Strix aluco. Next base: position 16,341,271 of record NC_133942.1, on the reverse strand, counting down.
TCATCCATAGAAAATGGAGCTCTTAGCAAAGATGACTAAACAGCATTATCCATTTCCTTAATACATCTCCTCAATAATGATTTGATAAAATATATGACAACTTTAGCTCACCTTGAAAATAAGTCTAGTTACACTAAACTCTCTACTACTTTCTAAAAACTTGGGTTTTAACAACACTGTTTAATCAACAGACATTTGAGAAAAAGGCATAGTCCTTTATGTCAAAAGAAGGAACACAGACCCAACCAAATGCAGTCAGTGACTAATTGCATTGTAAAAGAGAAGCTGAAGTTAACACAAGAATTGCAGAGATCCGAGTATTTCTCCATAGTAGATCTAAGGCCTGTTGAATTCATAAGGAATGCTTTCAGTCCTGTAAGAACTTGCAGGCTGGGCTGGTTCTTCAAAGGCTGATTGACTTTAACTGCTGATAAAATGCTGAACTTGTGGATGGGTTCCTTGAATGGGGTGTGGGAAGGAAGAGATACTTCCTTGGGAAATTGTCTGAGAGGTCACGAGCTGATGTGGATCCCAGCATTTGTCATTTGAGGTGATCATGAAATTGAGAGTGTAGGATTAAGGGACAAATTACTGAGTTACACAGTTGCCTTACCAATGTACACTTTTCATGTTTTATGGTGGATTTACAACAAGGAGAAATATCTGAAACTAAACAGTATTTTGCCATAGAACAATATCATGGTATGACTCTTCATGAAAACTCTCTGGTGTGTGTTTCTGAAGAACCTGAGTGTTATCCACAGATGAAAGAATACTTTCTTTTTTCATTGTTCTTGTCTTGTTGGCTTTCATTGTTGCTTTTGTTTTGGGGAGGCAGAGGAGTTCTTACCTTGCTTTATGTGCCTTTGCTGTGCAGTGTCATTTCTGGATGTAACAAAAGCATTCCAGCAGCATGCTGTGGACCCAGTGGGAGAAGGGCAAAACTTAGAGCAGTTGAAAAAAGGACACGCCACATTCATTATTTCAAAGTTTATTTTTCTAATTCTGTTCTGATCAGGTACTAAACAGCTACTATTTGAAAGCTTTTCTTTGTAACTCAGACACAGAAACCTTCTTCTGACTTTGTAGCCCTCAGAGTTCTCCAGGAAACCTTTTCTTCCCTCTCTCTTTGTTAGCATTCAGCTTTCACATAGATTTTGGTGTATGAATGCCTAAAGAGAGGCCTTGATTTTGTGATTGGGTCAGATCTCTTGGTCTATTTCCATGGCTATAGTACATATTGTATGAAATTTCAGTGGAGAGGTGTTACAGACCTGTGTGAGACACATGGCTTTGTAAATTTTGTCTGTGGCTGAGTCAATCTGACAGCTAGCTGCTGCTTCCCTTGGGCCAGCACAGGTCTCAGTGGCCCCTACAGTGTTGGTTCAGAGAGCTACATAGGCAAAAATTTCTCCCAACTAAAGAAATAAATAATTTTCTTCTGGACGCCATCTATAAGAAAGTGCAAAAACCACCAGCACCCTCTGCAGAGGAGGGGAGTGATGGGGAGGCATCATTCCATTTGGTAACAGTCCACACTTAGGCTCACTCAGCAGTCTCATAAACCTGTATCCAAAAGAGCAGCTTCTTTGTGAGGTTATATTTTGTAAGGAGGGGGTGTACTTACTGTTACAAAAAAAAAAAATCCCATGTCAATATGAAACAGTTGTCTTTCAGTCTAGGTTTTATCTGATGGTCATCACCCTGTCTATTGCTAACTTCAGCAGGATTTCTGTAAATAGCTTGGTGCTATTTGCTTGCTGAGCAAAAGTATCTCTAAATGTCTGGATTAAAGTACTGGTAAGAGAAAACATTTACAAGTCTAAGTTTGTTCCCCAATGGGTAATATACTAGGAGGCAGATAAAATCATCATGCAGTCTTTCATGACTGGCAGTGTCTGGTAACACAGCAATGAGTGCTGAATGTCTAGATAAAAGAGTAAGGCACCGGAATAGCAGGGGATACTGCCGATCAGCACTGAAGTACATTGATAGAATTACTCCCTGTAAAGGGAACTTGGACCGCATCTGCCTGGAGATACCTGACACTCGTCAACATTGTCATTGTCTTCCTTTCATGGGAATCAGATATTAATTTTAAAAAGCCTAAATGCGAGCTAAAAACAAGAGAGAGAAATGTATTTTAAGGTGTCGCATTTAGTCTTGTGACGTTAGCAGCAGTGCTTAGCTGGAACCTCTGCAGGCATGTTGTTTGTTTCAGTAATTACGTGACAATGACGAGGGACAATGTGTTAAGCAGAAAGCAAAAGTACAGGGAATGATGCTCATCCATTAGGAGCTGATAGTGGGATGGCTCTTGGGAGAGATTCTTGCCTGTGACTATCCAACCTCTAAGCTGTGATGATAAACAACAGAACTTGAGAGCAAGGCGGGTGACATCGCCTGCCTGATTCTGGAGAGAGCAGCTCCCTGAGAAAGTCAGCCAGTCAATTTTTTCCTCCTGCCTTCCAGGAAATAGTGTGTCTCAGCAGCTCCCTGAGACAAGAATTCCTTTTTTTTTTTTTTTTTTTTTTTAAATTTTGATGGTTTTCAGAATGAGAGCTATTTGTAGCGTGATCATCAGGAGTTCCCCTTCCCTCCATCCCTCATCTCCCCACTGCTGTGCAAGCAGGAGCAATCCTCTCTGACAACAGGGGCCAAGGTGGTGGTTTGCAGCAGAGAGATTTAAACATTTGTGCGATCTGGCTGTTTTCAAACAATCCAGGCTCCTGCAAGCCTTACCAGCTGTGACTAATAGTGAAGGGAAGGGGGAAAGAAAGCTTCTTGGGCCTGCAGGCTTCAGACAGGCAGGCTCTAGGGGAAACAAGAGAAAGCCATTAACTAACCACAGTATTATCTTGATTCTCTCAGAGAAACGAGCTAGGGACGGCTAATGAACTAGCCTTAACGTTTCAAACTGAATGCACCTCTGGGAGCTCTGCTAGAACAAACAGTGTGACAGATCAATGCCTGATGCCTATATCAAGAGAAAAGGTTATTTGCTTCTCTAAGGAATTATAGGATTAGTATAGTGCTATGATACACTTTGTATCCTTTTCAAAATATGGTTTTATGTGTTGTGCTTATTTTTATTTTCTAAGCTGTAAACTCCATTAGTGTGAGCAATAAAAAGGAAAGGCAAGGAAAGGCAAGGAAATTCATTCTTTTCTGCCCCTCTCTCATTCCCAGGATTCTCAGGATCCTTTATGTTTGGGAGCCTAAACATGCACTGCTTGACTGCCCAAGGAGAGAATCACCTTTAGAAAGATTTTTTAAAAATTTGCTTTAGAGCAGTGTCACCTGGTTGGGACCCTATGAGAAGTCTTGATAGGATGCATTCTTAATAAAAGGACCTTGTTTGGGGAAGGTTTCACTTTTTGCTGCTGTCACTGGTGTCTTCTGTGTCCTTGGGCAGTTCAGTCTGTCCAAACTTTAGATGCCCATCTCTAAAATGGAATCTTACTGATTGTCTGTCTTTATTATTTAGATTGAAAGCTCCCGGACAAGATGTTCTTCCTATTTATACTGTACCTAGCAAAATGGGCATAGATCCCAGTTGGGAGTTTTTGACAATTTTGTTAATACAACAATAACCTCGAAGTGTGACATGTTTTGTAAAAGAGAGGGAGGAAATGACAGAGATGAAGGTGGGAGCTGGAAGTTGTTTACCATATAAAATGGTTAAAATTATTAGGCTTTTTGGGCTAGGAAGAGGTCAGGCTAGCTTATTCTTCATCTTTGTGCCTTGTCCTTTGGTGCTTAGAGTGATACCCAGCTAAGGGGCTAAATAGTCCAAGTGCAGAGTCTTACCTTCTCAACAGGCGGCAGAGTCGTTTTTAACTGCTGTGCATGATGTCACTAAATCCTTTGATACTGGCATTTTTCTTTAAAGCTAAAGCTCTTGAAAACTGTTTTGATCAATTACCTCATACAGGAAGCTACTGTACATATGAAACCATAGATACAAGCTTTGGTCAAGCTATCAAAGTAATTTTCATTTTTACAAATTATTACTTTAATGGGAATTAGATGACGAGTGAATTATTGTTTCTTAAAAAAAAATCTCCAGGTGATTTGTCAAGAGATAATTGTCTGAGTATCAGCATCTAAGAAGGTCTGCATTTCCTTTTAGGAAGGAAAAATGTTAAATGCTTAAATTAAAATAATGTTGTAACTTAGAAAATGGAACAAAATTACCTTTATCTCCCCCCACTTGTACCTAGGAATTAAGTCATAAAGCCATACATATATTCCAACTTAATTGCTTTGTGTCAATTCTGATATTTTTATTCTGGTTCAGTAGCCGTTACTTCATCCATACGTCTACTGATGTCAGTGGAACTACACATGAAATAAAGAATGATTCAGTGTGAGTAAAGCCGTCAGAATTTGGCCTTTTGAAGTTAATGTGAGCTTTGCTATTGACTTCATTGGAGATGAGAAATTGTACTTTGATCATCTTCTGAAAACCACAGTTGAGCTTTGTAGGTTTTAACCAAACATAGCATACTATTGTTTGGTTCAGGACAGTTACTTCTATTTTTCATATAAGTATTTTCTCCTGGATCTTGTGTTCTGTCACAGAAACCAGCGTTACTAGGGCTTTTGTAAGCTAATGTTTACTTTTAGAGTTAATTTTCTAATGCAGAGTTTCTGCAATAAGTTGAAAAAAAGTCATCATTAATACCAAAAAAGAAAATGATCCATTTCTGAACAGCTGTCCTTTATTTATGTCTTTTAAATCGTGGTGACCCTTCTACAGCCATTACGATTTGGGGGAAGGAAAATATGATTAGGGAGGTCACAAAATCCAAATTTCCTCTATGTGTAAGAGAATGAGGGTTGATTATTTCAGGGGATATGAAATATAATATAGTGTTTTCAGTCTCTTTCTGTGTGCACTCAGGCAAAGCTCTTATTCAGAACCGAGTTGGGAATTGGCCCAGTCATAATGAAATGTGAAATCTTCTAGTCACAGAAATTCGAGCAACATGCTTGCACAAGGAGGAAAAAAATCTAAACTGATCAAAATGTTGATGTCCTGGAAAGGTGGATGGATGAAATAATTCTTGTTTGTTGAAGTTTTTTGAAAGCCTCTGCGAAGCAGTATTTTAATGCAAGGCACTAACTAAGTTTATTTTATTATTTAAATCAGAAGTGGTCTGAATCATGCTGATTTTACTCAGGAGAACTGTCCCAAAGAAGCAATTCATTGTTATCCCTCTCTTTTCTCGCTGAAGGCAACTCAGTCATCTGGGTTACACAATTTAGAAATTGGAAATAAATTTCTCAGGTCCCCTCATGTTTGCCACTGATAGATAGCCATGGCTTCTTCAGACTTGGTGGCTCATTGTAACTTCATGAAGTTATCATAGCTGTGCCCGTCTGAAGATATGATCAAGGAAAGTTTTGCAAGGAGAGATATTAAAGATTTTGCTGCTTCCCACAAACTTTGTCATACTAACTTAAGTAGAGGAAACTGAAATGTCCTTTTATCACTATACACATACTGCCTTGTTAAAGATTATACTTTTTCCAAATTCCCAGTAACAAAAAGTAATTGATAGCAAACTGTTTCGGGAACAATGCCAGGCTATTGTATCAGCCCAGCTCCTCCATTATGTGCCTCTAACTGCTACCACGATCTGGAGCTTCCTGGTAAAACACAAAGGAGTGTGTGAAATCTCCCAAACTCAGTACAGTGGTCAGTAACAGTCTTCCAAATGAACTAACTGAATAAATATTTGGTCCAAATTTCCGCTGAAGTTAGAATGGACTTGGGTGCTTACATGCACTCTTTAGTTTTATTTTCATCTTACTGCTTTATTTTTGTAATGACTGATGGCACTTTATGCAGCCAGCAAGCTTATTTCCCAACAAAAAGACATTCTTTCCTTCTCCAGATATGTTTGAATGCCTCTGTTAATGCAATCTTCTACAAATCTACAATTTTGGCAAGTAGAGCTTTGGCAATTTATAAAATAAAAACTATTTTTATTAAACTTCACCTTATACCAAATATATAAAATACCCTTTTTAACATAGGGCAAAGATTTTGTAATGTTTCAAGGTATTACAAGGTGTGTTTATACATGCTTTTCCTGTCTCTTGCTTAGTTTGGACAAGGTCGGTTCAAAAGTCCTTGTTTATATATTTTTCAAGTGGTCTCATCTTACTTTTGTGTGTGTGACGCAACTCGGGAAAGGTTACCCAGTGAGACCATTTGCTGTATGGATGAACTTGTAGACGATGGCATATCAGGGAGCTTCTAAAGGAAATATTATATGGTCCATCAAGGCAATCTCAAATTTCCTGATTGCATATATTTAAATAGGATAAGCTCCAGTTACCTAAGCACTTGTTTTGGCTAATGGAAAATAGGAGACTAATGTGGACCATAATGCCTATCTCATCCCAGTCCATCAAGGTATATGAAAATAAATCTAAATATCTATTATTAGAAGAACAGGAATGGTGGATGAGGAATCAAGTCTATGCAACTATAGACGGGGAAAAAAAAGTTTAGCTGCATCTGGTTTAAGATTATACCTGTTCATTGAATACATTCATCAGTGTCTGGTTTTGTATTTCTTCTTCCTCATGATACCCCAGATAAGAAGTGGTAACTAAGTCTTAATGGTTTTAAAACTTTCTGTCTGTAACCATAAAGTGACCATTTACAAATTGGAATGCATTGTTGAGTGGGGATCCTGTTCCTTTCTCTGCCAGACCTCTCAGTGCAGGTAGATCTTTGAGTTAAGACAACAGCAGACTGTTGAAAAGGTAGATTTTTGTGTGTGTGTGTGTGTGTGGTTTGTTGGGGCTTTTTTTAAGCAGTATGCATGTTAGGAGTTTTATCAGAAGACAGCTGCTTAGAACAGCTGTCTGCTTATGTGCCCATCTTAGGAGAGAATGATTAATGAATTCACTTGGGCAGTAAGAAACTCAGTTCACTGATCCATAGTTTCAGCACAGGTATTGATGTGAAACTAATGAGAAATTTGATGCTCAAATTTGGATGTTTATTCCAATTACCAAACAACAGATCTAAATTAAAAAATAGCTTGAAACCTTAACCTTTTATTAGTAATGTAGAAAGCTGAACTGTGGCTTTGCATCACGTGATGCAATCTGAAGACTCGATGCACTACCACCTACATTGTTTTGGGGAAGGGAAAGAGAATGGCTTCTCCTGATTGACTCTGCCACCTGATTGACTACTTGATAATTGGAATCTTTTTCCTTTCAACCCTCCCACTCCAGTTTTTAACTTGCATGTTTTTCCCAGGAATTAAACATGCACTAGGAACTGAGCTGTAGGCATCCCCTACAGGTCTATTAAAATACTGCATTCAGTAAATTCTCTGAGCTATGGTTGCTATCTGTAGTAGCAACCACTGTAGTACGTGGAGTCCCAGGCAAGGTCTGCCTTAAAATGCTTATGGTCTCTATAAGCAAAGGATAGAGCAAAAAGGTGGATACTAGCTTTAGCTCATAAGTAGGAAATTAAGGCATACAGAAATTAAATGACTTGTTGAAGGTTATATCTAAGGTTTGTGGCAAAATTAGCAACTGACCTTTGATCACCGCTTCTTCAGTCATGTGATGAATTGCTGTTCCCCTTCAAAACTGACTTTTTACAGTGTTTCTATCAGAAGGGACTAGCAAGAACTCTTGAAAAATTACTTGATGCACTCAAGTGGTCCTGTCTGCTAAAATCTGGTGTTTCTGCAAAGGATAAATGCTTCTAATTTTCATATAAACCAGCAGAAGTTTGTAATACTGCATCTTGCACAATCAAGTCATTTAAAAACAAAGTTCAGAGGGAAAATTTTAGCATTTTAAAATAGGAGTGATTCATGAAAGTACTTATGGCTAGGCAAGAATTTCTTTGGAAGAATTTATTAACTACACATTCAAGACTGAACTTGGAATCTCAATACACTTCAGATGTCTGCTGTTCTAGCTTTTTCTTATTTCATGTAGGTATTCAGAAATGTGGTGGCAATCCTATTCTAATAGAAATAAGCCAAGGTGCTGAAAATGTGCCACAAATGTTGCTAAATTTTGCGGAATTAGTCCATCAAATGCCCATAAAAGAAATGGAAGATTTTACACTGATTACTGTTCAAGGACAGCTATGAACAATTCAGATGGCTTTCCAGTACTTGGGCTCTCATGCATTTGGTAGCAAAGCAGTGCTGGGGCAGGTGCTGCTACCTAATCCACATGACTGGCTCTTAGCCTGGAAATTTCCTGATGGTTTCAAGTTACCTTCATACACAGGTGGGATGTCCCACTTAGCCCATCCACCAAGGAATGGTGGCACTCATGGCAACTGCTGTTGTCTCCTTCCTCTGAAACATTCCCAAAGTGCCCTTGGCTCTGAGACTCATGGCATGTGTCTTGCGGCACTCGGCCATGTGAAAATTGCAATGGGTACATCGGGAAAATTATGTCTTACTGCAGATTTTAGGGCAAGCCACAGGTGTAAAAACAAGCAGATGTTTGTAAAGCAAACAACACACAATAAAATGTCCATACATTTCTGAGAAAACTGCGTAGATTTGGGTGAAGTTAAAATTAAAAGTGAATGTGCAAACATTATTTTTAGGTTCATATGACTATCAATTAGGTGTAACACTTTTCAGTTTCAGCCATAGTGGAATGATGTTTTATAGGCTGGATTAATCTCTCTTCCCTATTTAATTTTAGGAAGATAGTTTGTGGAATGACTAATGTTAACAGTTTATCTTGTCAGTGTGCTCACTTTTCACCCATTTGGGCTCAGGATCAGGCAAAGTCCTCACTTCATTAGAAAACTCCTGGCCCTGAGATACACTAGCGGTGAACAAATGAATAGAGGGTCATGGACAGCAGACTTTGAGGACTCCTGTACTGGGACAGACATGGTCACTGGGTCTGCGTTCATGCAGATTCATATTCCATGCATTTCCAGAAAGAATTGGTCATGGTTTGCTCAGAACAGTGAAGATAGTTCAAGCATTTTTGTACATTTTTTTAATGGGTGTGGGGCTGGACCTACACTGTCAGTACCCAGACACTGAATCTGCAGCCATGTGTTCAGAGGGTATGATTCTGTTCCTTTTCTCTGAAGGTCCCCATTCATTTTGTTATACAATAGCCACTGGGAGGATTAGAGCACAATTTCCATCTTGTTCACATTAGTTATTTGTATTCCAACATCAGCTGGAGACCTTTGTCAAGAGCTAGACCTTGTTGTACTTGGTGTTATGTATATCCATAGCAGAAGGCAATTCTTTCCCCACAGATATTACAGTTTATAAACCTTGAGGTTTCGAGATATCTGCTCTATGACATACATAGTGACAAACTTCATTATTGTTTTAAGTCTAGCTAAGGCCTAAAAAAATGCTGCTGGATCAGTCAGAATAAGGGCTTTAATTCCCCTGCTGGGTCTCTCCCTGTTGTGTCGTTTATTTGTAGAAAGAAAATGCTTCAAATTTTTTTTTTTTTTTTTTTTAATTTCCTCTTTTCAAACCTCTTTTCAAACTGAAGGTTTGGAGCTTCATGGAATAATAATAAAAAAAAATCTTTAAGCCTTTGTAAAGCAAAGAAAACTTTGAAAAGAAATGACCCAGTCCCCTCTTTGGTTCACACCTATCTGGTCAAAGAGTTCAGCTCTCCGTGGAGGCTCCCAGACCTAACAGCAGTCATGCGGAACCTGTTTGCTGGCTTTCAGGCTCAGCACTTTCCAGGGTGCCCCATCTCAACACGCCTGACATTCCTGGCCTGGCAGCCAAGAGGAATAAAACCTTTGGGGAGTACCTAAAAATAAATGACTCCTTTTGGTCAGATCAAGGTTGTTCACTCCAGTAACTCTGCTGCAGCTCTGACCTTCTCTCATTTAGTTGCTGTGGAAAAGCCTATTCTCTCACTTTTTTCCCTTTAGGGGCTTTAAATACAGTCCTTGAATTTTTTCTTAGAATGCCAGGACTAGGAAAAGAAGCTTAATTTTCTGAAGAACAAGAGGAAAAAATAATCAGACCCTTGTTAGTGTTCTCTTGTTGTATAAAACAGTTTGTGCATGCATTCCTCTATGGATGGCAGAGACAGTAGAGCATCTTCCTAGTTTATGTAAAGCAGTCTCTTGATCCGCCACCTATTTAACATGAAATAAATTAAGGACAGAAGGGTGTTCTAGTCCTTGTCCTATAGCTTTCACAAACCTCTCAGAGTTTGTTTGGTTTTTGGGCGGAGCTGGAGGATGGCTGAACATGCTTCTCCCTATGAGTCTTCCGCTTCAATAGCACTTACACCTCCTACTCTAACACCTAGCAATTTATATGCATGTTTTTATCAAGGGGATTTTCAAAATGGTCTCTTAGCTGGAGGAAAGTCCCTGCTCTGCAACTTTGATTCTGTAAAGCACTTAAGTGTGAGCCTTTGACTTAATTGACTTTAGCAGGACTGATATCTTAAAACTAGGCATGTGCTTAAATAAGTTACCCAGCTGGTACTCATGTTTGAGTTACAAGAAACATCTGATGTATAAGTGGCTGTGCTAACCACTTCTGTGCAGTAGGACGCTTTTTTCTTTACCTGAGCATTCTCCTCTGTCCACAGCCACCATTTATTTATTTTCCTTTGTCACTTGGCTTCATTTTTCACCTTTTCTCCTCTCTCCCTGCTCCCTTCTGATCACTTATTTCTTTCTCTTTTTATCCTTTATGGATTCTCTAGAGTGGAACTGAACCCACTAATATTTACACGAGTTCAATTTTTGAAGCCCTGGTAATTTTTTTTTTTTTTTTTTTAAATGAGGAAGAATTAGCTTACCTAAGCATGGTTGTAAGCATTTGGCATAAAAATTAGTGTTAAACCAAAATGATCTGAAAAATAAAATGATAAAAAGATGAAAACAAAATTAAAAATACACAACAATACCTCTCGTTAGTTGGCTTTTCTGCAGCTTTCTACATTGATGCTAATCAGTATTGTAAGCCAGGACTATGCACTCCTGCAAAGATCATGGGCCACACTATAATTTTATTTGAAACTAAGGATTAAGCTCAGTGATAGAAGGTCACTGGATGTGGGTTGCATCCCTGTATGAGGCAGCATTGCCTAGCTCTTCCTGAAATCAAAACTGGGATAGAGCTGGGAATCTCTTGCAAATGCGTCTCTCAACATGCTGCAGGTGCCAGGCAGAGCTACCTCTGCTTTATGCCATTTTATGCAACCACCAGACTGCAGAGTACTGACTATTGCTGAAAGAGCCCTAGCCGATAGCAATCTATGTTATTATTTTGGGATATTAGTTTACAATTCTTTGTCTGACAGAGTTCCTCGAATTTTGATGAGAAGCGTGCTGTTGATCCTTTAACAGACTTTAGGCTGTGTTGCTTTCTGAGGGTGAATGACATCTCCACTCATGGAACAAGGGACTCAGTCCTTCTCACCTGCATAACTCTCCCAACGTCCCAACATCTAGTTATTTTACCAAATACTCTGCTGATGCTGCTCCCTGGATTCAAGAACTGGAGAAAATGAGTGTTTTCTTGGGAAAGGACTGAAGACTTGGTCCATGCTTACCAAAGTAGCGTCTACTTGCCCTGACACTTGTTTGTCTTTCCCAGTCTTGTTCTTCAAGATGTGGAGGTCTGACTATTAGACACTCTATTCCTCTAGCTACGTGAAGTTATCTTGATGGTAAGATCCCTACTCCTGCAGGAAACCAGGTGTGCCAGGACATCTGCAGCTGTTAACTTTCATTGATCCTTTCACTGAACAAACCATGTACAGCTTACACACAGGCTAATAAATTAGGAAGACATGACAATAGTGTTGCCATACTTTACAGATATTTGCAGACTGGAAGGAATGGTGATTTTTTGGAGGCAGCAATTTTTTGTTGCTTTTCTCCCCCTTGATAGAGAAATGGTCTAAAAATAAAAAAGGAAAATTTCATGTTGCGTACAAAGGAAAACAAAGTGAAGCTAAGAGCAATTAGGCTAGACAGATGAATAAGCTGCCTAGTGAGGTAGCTGAGTCACCATCATTAGAGGTGTTCAAAAAACAGGCTAGATAAAATCCTTGAGGGGGTCAGAGTGTATGGGAAAATCCTGCTCGATAGAGAAGGCTGACCTGGCTGACCCAGGAGGTCTGCTGCTTCTTCTGCGTCTCTTTATTTAAAAACAGAGTTGAATTCAGAGAGTAAAAGAGGAAAACAAAACCCAAGCCAGGTGCCCATGTCTGGTAAACAGTTTTCTTCTCAGTGATGAAAGTTGCAAACAAAAAAAAAAAAAAAAAAAGGGAAGAAAAAAAAGAAGAAAAAAATAAACAGAAAAAAAACCAACCCTAAAATAAAAAATGTATGTGCACTGTTTGCAGAAATGATGTGATAAAAGATCTATGTCTGCTTAGCAGAAAGATGGAGCATCTTTCAGCAGACCTGACAGAGCCTGGAGGGGAAATTCTTTTAGTGTGAAGAGATGGGGCACACAGGTGAGGTTATGCACCTGTGCAACCAAGAGAGAAAACAGGCAATCGTTCTCTCGAGGGCCTTCTGGGAGCAAGCCCATGCATCCCAGAAGTAATCCTTTTGGAAATTCAGTGCCTTCATGATTTGTGAAAATTTGACCCAGTGACTGTGGTTCTCAGCTGTGCGTAAAAACAGGAAGATGGAAACCTGGGCTCCCAGGGGCAAGGTCCAGCATTGACACACAGGGAAATCCTGCGGTTGGTGTTGCTCCCAGGGTCAAGCTGATGATCAGAATCAGCCATGAAGAGATTCAGGCTTAAGGCAATAAAGGTTCAAGGAATCTCCAGAAGTCTTCAGCATCGCCACAGAAAAAAACCCCAAAAGTCACAACAAGCTGACAGAATCTCACAGAAAGTGGTTCAGTTCATCCTTGCCAATTTATTTTTTGAGGTAGGCCTAAGAGAGGACAGGAGTCAACTGCTGAGGACTCTGTGGGACAGATTTCTCCCCCCCCCCCCTTAGGTTTTGTAATACTTTATAGAGCTGCATTTAACAACTCATCATATCTTTGTAGCTTAGCTGCCTAAAGTTTGTAGTCTCATTAGTCAGCCTGGCTTTAAAACCTGTTTTTTCTCTTCCCTGCCTGTGTCTGCAGTGTTCTAGTGCAACTGGTGTTGAGCCATGATGCCACCAGAAAGGGGATGCAATTGCAGCCAAAGACTTTGGAAATACAGGTGCATGCTGGCCTTTTTGTCACATGAAATTACTCACATGAACTTCTGCAGGACAGCATCGTCCTTGGGATTTAAGAGTAGAAATGCTTTCTCTTGAATGCCCAGATGTTACATATCCACAAGACTTAACTGATAGGCAAGAAATAAATTAGGAGAGTGTTTTTCTATCTTTAACAGAAACTTAGAAACATTCTTCAGTCTTCCCATGACATTAGAGTGAATGGTAAACAGAGGGAAAACAGTATGCAGAACTTTAGATTTATTTTCTGCTAAGCTTCAACTAAAACGAAGCCTCCTTAAATATGCAATATTTCCTGAATGAAGAATAAATAATAAAATACCCTTCATTCCCCAGAATCCTTATGAGACTTGAATGAAAAAAAAAAAATGGGAACAGAAGCCGAGTCTTCAGGTGTTATATTCTTGCCAGTGGACAACACTACTTTTCTGCTACAAATGCAGTGGGCGCTGGTGTTGAGTGTGTATTGTTATCTGCATAACAGGAGCTGCGCGTGCATCAGCGCAGTGCTATTTTGCAACAGTTTGCTTTCAGAGTCGGTGGACTGGAGTCAGTGTTTATCACTAAGTTACTTCTCAGGAACTGGGCCAGATCAATACTGTATTCTTTCAGACCTCTCTAAACCCAGCAGGGAAGGCAATCACAGTGGTGCAGAACTCTGCACCTTCTGGAACAGATCAATACACTGACAGTGCTAAGCTTTGTTCCTTCACCAGCTTTAAGATGTTCTGCATGCTCTACATGATTGCTTAAAGGTTTGTTTTCTTTTCCTACTATATGACAACACTGCTCCCTCCCTGATCTTTCCTAATAACATCACTGTAATTGCCTTGACATGAAATAGCAGCACAAACACAGATGCTTTGCTTTGAGGTGTTTTATCTCTTTATGAATATCTCTACTGGTTGAGGGTGTTGATTTCACTTTAATATGAAAACAGAGCTTTTTGGTATGCCTTTTCTTATTTACATTGTTTTACTGCACTTGACAAACTGATTTTGGCTGTGGGGATTACATACAGGCATTGTATTGCAAGGTGCAGTAGATACAACAATCTGTGCCGAGTAAAGAATATTAGCTTAAACTTTGTCTTGCTGAAGTCTATTTTAGTCTAACCCCATTCACCCATATCATCTTGATCGTCTCAGAAATTCTTCTAGAGCTGGGAAGTGCCCATAGTTAGAGAATTATGTTTGGAAAAGGCTGATGTTCAGTGGCTTTTCATGTGTACATAACTATTTGCAAATCTGTAATCTAGCATGTACATATTTATAATATAGCACTAAGGTACTTGCTGCTGAAGCAAAGGAAGTGGAGGGTTGTTCAAAGCATGAGATGAGATGGAGCAGTCTGAAGGATGTTCTAAATTGCACATGCCTCGAAGGCTCCTTAGTGATGCTCTGCTAGCAAGGAACATGGCCATTCCCTATGCTGAAAATAAAAAGGAGAGGGTGTTTCAGAGAACTCCTTGTTTTTTGACAATTGTCTGTCCAGTGGGAATCCTTTGTCAAGGATCTGTGTCTTCAGAGCTGCTCTGCTGAAGTTGGTGAAAATTTTTCCTAGATGTGTCAGTGGAGGTGGAAGAGGGTTTTTAAACTGGAAGACCATCTGTTTCTCAAACAAGAATTAGCTGAAGAGAACTCCTGTGCTCTCTGCTCTGGAGAGGGCCAGTCAAGATGATCACACTGGTCCCTCCTTTATTTATTATCTGAAAATTCATAGCTCTTGTCGGACAGGTATACAAAGGGAGTTCTCAGTCCAAAGTCTCTCTGATACTTTGAACTGAATTACCACTTCATCACATGAAAACCTTCAGTCCTTAAGACTGGACCCACGGGAATGTTGCTGTTTTTCTTTGATAGTTGACTTCCGCTCCATTTACCAGGTAAAGCATTAATCCCTCACAGCCCTCTCCTCATTTTGAAAGTCTTTAGCTGCAGTTCTCTGTTATGCTTTGAAAAGCGTGTTGTAAGGAGTACAAATTAGAGATATACTGCCTTCAAAACAGCCGCTGCCCACTTCTGCGTATGTGTAAAGTAGGATAAGATATGCAATTTGTAGGTACTATGATTACTGGCTTAAGGAGAAGATACAGCATTTCTCAACATTTTTGAGACATTAATACAATTCAGCCAGGCCATTTTCTGTAATATGTGGTTCACTGTATCTGATGTATATTTTTTTCATCTCAGACATAAAGGTAAATCCTTTTCATTTACATAAGCGGGCTCTATAAACCAGATTACCCGAATTAATCATAGATATTTAAGCATATTACATTGCTCTGTACCACAAGCTAGCATTCCTAGAAGGTGGATCAGAGATAAGGGTCCCATAAATTACTGACCAAATCCTTTAGTCCATCAGGCTTTATTTCCACTAAAATCAGTTTTGCCTGAGTAAGACCTTCTGGATTTGGCCCTGATACGCTTTTATATTCATAGACCCTTCAGATACAAAGAAAGCTTCTTGAAGCAATTGTATCATTTTTTTTTTACTATTATTAAATTCCCTGTTTCAAATAAAGGTATAAAAATAAGCTATTTTTTAGTAACGGTGCTTTTAATAATAAACATTCATGTTATACCTCTATCATGCTTGGCTTTTATTAGCCTATTAGATTTTTTTTTTAACATCTCTATTATGTTATTTCCAGTAAATAGCTTAAATCATGAAATGTGGAAAGCTGTCTATTTTACCCCCTCAGTAAAAGAAAGATCTGTGTACAGTTATTCTAATATTTTGCCTCTTTGCTTCCTAGGAGGCTCTAAGTTTCATGTGTCATTTGGAAACCAGTTGGGCTACAGGCAGCTAGCATACTGTTACATGTAAAAGTATAGGGAATATTCCCCCCACACGCTTCTTTTACCCTAATCAAACACTGCAGATGCATCTTGTCAAGAGAATGCACCTCATCCTCAGAAATCAAAGGAAAGTGACTTCAAGGAGGACAGAGCAGCACAGCGGCAGCTGACCCCACACCAGACCCCACAGGCAGGTCTGTCAGCAAAGCCAGGGAGGAGACTAGGGAAGATGAGCTGACACCCCATGACACTGCTGCAGAGATTCATCCTGGAGCTGGGCATCTGGGTCCTTCAGCTGCCAAGGTCACCAGAGCAGCCAGCTCCCGTGCTGGAGCGGTGAGAGCCCTGCACATGTCTCAGCACTCGCACAACAAGGGCTGAGGAGTTAGTAAAGACTGGTGCGTGCAAAGGTCTGGATATGCACACAAATGAGACAGATTTAGACCAAGAATTAGGAGACTGAAGTATTTTCCTTACCAACTTTGTTCTTACTGTAAATAAGATTTCTCCCCTTTCTCCTTATTATTTACTTACTTCCATCTTAGCCTCATTCAGTCAAAAAGGTTTCCAGCAGAGAATCTTTCTCTACTTCTAGTGCACAGACATATGGACACGTTTTTTAAAAGGAATTTTAATTTCAAGATCCCTTTTAAAAATAATTTGTCACTACCTGACATAGTCCTTACTCAGGGAGACTGCTAATGATTTCAGCAGGGTTTTCTATGAGAACTACCAGCTTTTATCATATATTGGAACAGCAGTAGGGTACAGCAGCATCTTCATTTCAACAAATCAGCAGGCTGCAGTTCAGAAGAGGTTAATAGATCAGGTAGCGTTAAGTATATTTAAAAGGTGGAAGGAAATGGAAAAAAAAAAAAAGATTCCTTTTCCATAATATAGTTTCTATACTCCATCTTCCCCTGCTTTTTCAGAAGAGCTTCAAAAGCCTTAAAACAGTCCATCCTCCTCTGGTCTCTCTCCAATCCCTGCAATTCTTACTTCCCATTTGGACTAGAAGCAGGCTTTGTCAAGCTAAGCTTGCTGAACCAGAGTCCTGTGCAGGGAATGGAAGCCCCTCTTTTTTGTGTTGGGGTGATTGACAGCTTGCAATGATAAACATCTCTTGCTTCTGCTTTTTCTTTCTATCTCATTAAATATGCTGCACTTCACAGCTTGCTTAAGAGTGGTAAAGCACCAGAGAAACAGATCTTGTGCTGTCCCAGAAGGACTTTGCTTGTGTTTGTTTTGCAGTCCAAGATTCACCCATTTTTCTGTTCCCTTCCAATTTGTCTATATCTTCCTTTATCGTCATTGTCTTTTAGAAACTATGATTCCCAGGAGGCTATATCTAGTGCTGTGGGATGCAGTGCAAGGACAATATGCCCAGAGCGGTGTCACACAACCCCACTGCATCTATTTAATCTCTTAATTATATGCATCCATTTAATCTCTTAATTATACTCTACCTAATGATGAAACCAGGACTGGCAGCTTGTTTATAGCTGGCCAGTTTTTCTTTTTCTGGTTTATTCTGAGTTTGGACTCTCCTTCTTCCTCATTTCTTTTTGTTTCCTCCTTCTTCATTAACCCAGAAGGGACTCTACTGCAGTGCTGTGGTTGACCAGGTAATTGAGAGGAACATTGAGCTCCTACCACACAAACACAAGCAATTCCTACAAACTCTGGGATCACTCTGGAAATGGTTGTGTTGGAAACCATGATGTTGATGATACAATTAGCCTGTTTCCAGTTGGTCATCTTTCCTGGTGGCTCTTCTGGACCAAACAGGGAACAGGCTGGGTGCCTCACTTCAGGATGATGGCAACCACAGTCTTTCTAGGATCCTGTGTCTCTCTGTTGTAGCATGCCCAACAAATCATAGCATGAACCCACTAACCTATGGGATTTCTGTACATCTGTAATACATGTGTCCTTTTCAGACTCTTCTAACAGTACATAACCTACAAAATTTCAGACTTTCTGTCCTGGTCTACAGGGTCTGCTCACTTCTGTCTATGAAACTAGAGGGTAATAACTAATACCAAGAATACTAGTGAAGAGACACAAAGCAGGCATGCAACAGTGAGGAAGAAAAGAAAGAAAATGTATTCTCAGAAATATTGTGGTACTTGTGAATCCTAGGGACTACTGATACAAACAAAAGACGGACGTCACGTGAGTTCCCCAATGCTAATCTGCTGGGAAAGCTCAGCAGTTTCTGTGTTGATCTGGCAACTGAATTGTTTTGTACCAGAGGTGTCCACAAATGATGAGGCAAATACTTTTGTCGTCATTTTAGTTTGTGATCTTGGGCTTTGATTCTAATCCAGTTTTCCGGAGTAGCTCAGAAATGTGCCCGACCATTGTAATGCTGAACAAGGCCTCCCGAAACAGAGAAATCTGAACAAGCTCACTGTGTTTTGGGAAGGTCTTAAAAGTCAGTATGTCTCAATTAGTTGCTCATTTCTCGTGGCTGTTTCAGATCTTTAAAGGTAAGGAACAGAATGCATGGAAAGTGAGTTACAGGAGATAGGTATGGAAATTGAGAGGGAGGAGGGAATGCTTATGTCTGCCCCGCACAGGTAAATGGAATAAAAACAAAATCCAAAAATGAAAGTCTTGTTTCCTCTTGTATCAACAAAGCCCAGCACTTCTGTCCTCTGACTCTCTGGCTGGCAGAATGGAGGCTAGGCTAGTTCAGATGCTGATGAATTAGTTTGGATAGTACAATGTTGTAGTTAGTGTCAATTAGAGACTTCGAACCTAAAAAAAAAATAATGATCAAATGTTGCCTCCCTCTGCTCTGTCATCCCATTATGCCCAGTCTCACCACTGAGAGACACAGACAATTTTTCTGCCTGTTATTTTAAATTCTTTCTTTCCCCCCCCCCCCCCCCCCGCCCCCAGTGTTATATCCTGGCATCCCTGGAGAGCTTAGGATAGTTCTGATGGACTAAGCTAACTTGTAGTATGTAGGTAAGGAAAAGCAGAATGGCTTCTTGTGATGAGGATAAATTTTAGCATGTGAAAATCACCATAATAAACAAAATAGTAGAAAGGAAATTGGCAGACTGTGGCCTGACTCTGTGTGTTTCTCCTAACATCCATTGGCAAATGCAGGATACTGACCTGTAGTGTATTTCTAATGTATGCTAATGCATCTTTCCTCATTGTCTCAGAAAAGAGACAGAAGTACAGAGTAGCAGGGGCCTTAAGTTTTGTGACTATGTACAGTCTTACCTTCAACAGGATAGTTTGGTATTTCATAGTGCACAAAGGTCTCTGTCCTTCTGTATTTTAAATTTTATCACGTATATTCCTAATTTATTAGTAGTATCAAGAGAAGTTTTGGGGGTCAGATTTTATTTTCACTTAATCAGTACCAGAGTTTTAATTTAAGTGATCCAGACTGCCGTTTAAAAACAGCGTGGTTACCTGATGAGTGATCTTCTGCTGGGACTCTGCAGTCAGGTGAGAACATAAAGCTACCTTGACAGTATCAATGGTCACTACAAAATGAAATCTGTAGCACGAGCTAAACTGCAGCCATTAGATGCTATCACTGGGATTTGAAATTAAATTAAGCAGCTGGAATGCCTACTATCCTGCTAACTTCATCAACCATATCAAAGATAATCACTGCTTTTATTACTGCAAGCACAGGATGCGGCTGGAAGTAAAACTGCCGATTATCAGATCTCAGCTTAGCCAATTTCGACTTCCAGTTCAGAGATTTGGGTTGTCAAAAGGGACATTTAAAAAGAGATCAACGCCTTTGAAGTGATAACACACAGGAGCCTGGGGGGCAGAGTCACAAAACTTCTGTACACCGTGTGGACTAAAACCATGGAAAATGTTTCCTGTTTTATAGGGGTGCAGGGAGAAAATGAAAACTGCAAAAGCTGCTCAGACTAGGATGTAGACAGTTTGGTGGTGTCAAGAAAAAGCCTTATTATCTCCTCTGCTTTAATGCTCTGGTAATGTTTTTTCCGGGAACATGAGGATTCAGAGAAAGCAGAAGTTCCGATTACTAATTATCTTCACATTCACATTGCTGGACTTTACATTTAGGGCTCTGCTCTGATCTAAGATGTGTGGTTGTGAATTACCACAAGCTTTGAAAAAAAACACCAAACACAACCCTGCTGTTATTGTGGTTGAGACACTCGGTAAAATATGCACTTAAATACCTGGAGTTGGACTAGCAATGGAGGAAAGTCACTTAGCCCCAATTCAGTGAGGTTCTGTAGTACAACCTCCACAGAACTTGGAACAGATCCAGCTGTAAGACTTACAGGGCACACAAAGCCACCACACTTTTCCACCGAGGAGTAGTCCTGGTAGTAGAGGTCTCATGGAGAAAGGCTGAAGAATGTAGCTGTACGTTCCTTACAATGTGAGGTTATTGGAGAAAACTGAACAGAGCAGGGCATAAAGTCCAGTGCATCTTCTTAAGTGTAGTATTGCTACTCCATTGGCTCTCGTATTCAGAGCAAAAGGATTCCACAGCTTCATAACAGCTTGTTCAGGTTTGAGGGGTACATCAGATTTAGAAGATATCTAAAAGTGCACCAAAATGTTTGGTATTGGCAATGAACTTAGTTTAGCATTAGAAATGTTAATTTTCTCTTGGCGTTAGTTTGTAGTTGTAAGGGTTTTCTTGGATCATGGTAAGAATTTCTCTTTCAGAAGGAAAAATTAATGCACCTTTGTGTAGAAAATATACTGTGATCTGGTCAGGTGTGATCCTTGAAGGGACCAGTTGGTGGGGACTTCAAGTGAAAACAGAGCCTAGTTCTTTGATCTGTAGCTGACTGTCACTTCTTACCAAGAAAAGCCTCTTAACTTTATCATTTTTAATCCCCCAAAAGGAATTTTTCTTTGACTAAAACCCAATTGATTCGTTGTCTTCAGCATGGGTGCTGTAAGGATGGCCCAGTGTAGGATGGATGTGGTGTGAAACTCCTTGAGTGCCTCTTAAACCCAAGGTTTCCTTGCTGTGTCCAGCTGTGTAGGAAAGCATGGACTGTAACAAAGCCAGGAGAGACCTTTAAAAAGAAAGGTTAGTTCATCAGTGGCCCTCTTACTAGCTTAGAAGGTCAGCTCTTCTCTAGGCTGTGTCAGCACCCTTGGAGAGCTGGTTAAAGAAAATAGTATCATGTGCCTTTTACAGACAGAAAAGAGCAGATCCAATGCCCTCTGAAGCTAATTCAAAGTTTCCAATTGATATGAGCTGACACGGCATCACATCATTCCTGTGCTGAAGCTGTGCATATATGTTGTGCTAAAATCCACATGGAAGAAATGTTTTAGTTGTCTTAGAGTGCAATCCCCTTAAATGCAAAGGCCAACTGAGCAGGCTTTGTGTTTGGTAACTTAGAAGGCTCAGAGAGAACAGAGTCCTTGCCCACTTACAGCTAATAGTTTTTCATTTTTAGTAGTGACTTTGACTCTCTGTTTTCATCACCCCAAATAGTTTTATACTGCTCAGCAGCCAGTTTCAGTGTCCATGCCATGAATGTGATGAGGAATAAATGCAAAAGACCTGTAAGCAAGAAAAAGAAATTCTTTTCCCAGGTGTCCCATAATAGTTTTTCCCAATGTTCACCCCATTCGAAGTCAGTATTTTGTCTGCCTGAGGGCACCAGGGTTGTATCCCAGGCAACACTGGTCTGATATTTTTCCACTGTCTATTTTCGCTGGTCAGCTGAACCCTAGCAAAGACGCTCTAGCTACATCACATCAACCCCCTTATATGGTGGCTCTCTTAAGAAAGAGGGCAAATTTCCAGTTTGATTGTCTAATTTGTTTTTTAATAATTGAGACAGATTGCTTTTTGCCTTTGAGAATGGGTCCTTGTGTGCAGTCAGGTGAGCTGTTTGCTATCAGTGTCTGTGCTAGTATCAGATAAGTAGAAAACCCCCTCAACCTGACAATTCACTTGAGAATAATCTGATCTGGTTTGCTTTGCTGTTTCCTCTTGAAGTGGACAATGGCTTTTCCCCTGTTAAAAAGTTGACACAATGAGACAAGTGTGTGATTATTGTATCCCTTTATGTCATTTGAGTAACTTGAGATAGCCTTGGTGTAATGTGAGTAATCTGTGTTCACCACCCCTTGAATCTATCTGGAGTTGATTGGCATATCTGTGCATTTTAACTTGTCTGGAAGGCTCTTATCTCCTTGCTGCACAGCATCAGTTGCAAATTTTAAACCTTTCTGTTCAACTTTATGTTTAAATATGTTACTCTTCCCCTTTCCTCTTAGGGTCTTAGCAAGGAGCTGGTTTTGCTTTGTTTGGTTGCTGGGTTTGTTTGAAGTAAACCCAATGACTCCTTTAAAACAAATGAATCGGGGGAAACCAGGTAATGCAGCTGACAGACAGGTGATCCTGATAATACTGTCTGGTGCCTGATAGACTGCCCTTGAACATCTGAGCCATTCACACCATTTTAGACAGTTAACACTGGTTCTCCACTACTGAGCAAATCATTACTTTCCATCCTGACCCATTAAAGTTAAAACCTCCATGTGCCTTTCAGGTACAGCCTGTGGTTCGAGGGTGATGCTGAGGAGAGCCACCCCCTGAGAAGTGCTGCAGGCACTGTACCTCGGTGCCTCCAAGCGTATATGGGAACAGGACTGCAGTGCCAGCCCCAGGCAGTTGCCAAAGCAACCTTTTTTTTTTTTTTTTTATTTTTTTTACCTGTGCTTCCCTTTGAAAAGACTCAGATTAAAAATGAATCTTGAGAATAGCCTTTCTTTTAGTGGTGTTGCACCGTAAATGTCACTTCCTTTATTTTGAGCGAAGGTGACAGAAAAGTGTGGTCTAAAGGAACAAATGTCATGCTCCAGAGGGAGAAGGGAGGAGGAGATGAGATATGTTCTAGAGGAAGGTAAGATGCTACTTTGATACTAAATTTGTCCAACTGATGTAGGCTCAGTTTGAAACCGCACCAGTTGCCTCGGTTTCCCCTGCCAGATGCAGAATCCTGTTCAGGAATGCGTAGTGATTTTCAGGGCTTAAACCAACAGAAACGCTCAGCTAAATGGGAGAGGTCTATCTTTCCTGCCTCGTGTGGGTATAATCCATGGCCATGCTTCTCAGCCCACAAAATGAATCCGATCGTATAGTTAAGCTGGGTTTTGAGCTCCTGGCATCAGGTCAAAAAGGCTGTAGCCTTGCAACACAAAACACTGATCTGGTATCTATTTCCTAAACTGGTTAAAAGTTGTTTGATGTGGAAACTTTGTACTGGCAGGCTTTCTGTTATAGCATAAAAAGACTGAGTCAGAATAAACTGTATTATATGCTCTGACTAGTTCATCAGAAATGTGATCTTTTGGCCACACCTGACTTGGATGAAATTTGTCCCAGTCTGGTAGTATGCAAATGTGATATGAATATTTGGGAACCTCATCTGTGGCCATGGTATTCTTCCTTCCTCTCTGTTCTCCCAGGATCCTGTCCTGCACTCCTCCCGTGGGGCGGCAGGTTGAAGGGGGCAGGTGAGTAAGGACTACTCCCTGTCCCCAGCCACAAGGCCATGAGCACACAGTCTGCACTGCAGCATACTCCACTCTTACTCTTCTTCTCTGGGACAGGAAGATCTGGTATCTGATTTAGGCAGCTTCTTTGTCCCTTTTCTCACTGTTCTGTTATTTAATGGAAGTTTTCTCTCTTTGTGGAGCAGTGCATATGAATTCTTTGTTCTTTTCCTCTCTCAGCTGAATGAGCACCAGACAATCCTGTAATGCCCATCAGGGCTGCTTTCTAGTCCTCTACTCCTCTGCCACATGACCCTTGAAGGATGTGGGCTACACCTGGGATTGGTGAAGCATATAGGGTCATCTTCCCTAAAACTACTGTCTTCCACAGCTCTTCAGCAGGCACGTCTCTTTTAAAAATATTTATTAAAATTTGAGACACAATTCTGGATGAGCTACTGCAGCTCTTGCTAACTGTCAGGCAATGTGGCTGCATAACAATTTCATGTCATACTGTTCAGGTTAGGATGAGAAGCTAATAAACCCACCCCTTTGAAAGCACTCCTCCTCTATATATTTGAACTCATGAGGCTTACTCCAACTCTCTATTCTCTTTGCGTTATACACAATGGGATCATAAGATTCGCAAATGAGAAATAAACTGAGAATACTGTGATTAAAAATGTACAATACATAATATAACCTTGCAAAACAAAATTAGTACTTTGCTAATTTAGTCCCAAAGCATATTGATTAAATGCATTTTACCACTTCAGTGTATACTGGAAAATCCAATTAATATAAAAAAAAAAAGAAAATGAAAACATCCAAGTCACTGAACTCTGGATCATAAATGTTAATCCATCCTGCAGTATCTTTTGAATAGAACACACACTAATTTTCTCTCATTGTTACAGAACAGATTTCACATAAAATAATGCTGTAATTGTTTTGGGGGGAAAAAAGTATTTGCCATTTGGTGTTTCCCTTTGCTCCTCCTTGATTGAATTCATTAAAAAAAGGATTTTTTTTCTTTCGATCCATAACAGCTTTCAGCAAAGTCTCCTTAGTGACAAACTTTTAGCACAAAAATATCTGAACATTTAGTGAATTAGAAAAAGAAGCCTTGCACAATATTCAACCACAGGTATAGAATTTGACCTAGTTTAGGACTTTGGACTATGTCCATACTAGAGATGATGGCGAAAGAAATGAGTCTTTCACTGATGCTGAAGACCAAGAGGCCAGCTTTTCTTAGGAGAATGGGAAGAACAAACTTCTGGCCAAAGGCTTTGTGCCAGCAGTAGCTACAGATAGTGCAAATGATGGAATATTTTATTTGGTGCCTAAGTTGGGGCAAAACCTCAAGAATCCACTGGTCTATACATGCTGCTAGAGCCAGCATAGAAATTGCTATGTCTTCAGTCGTGATTTATTTCCTGCTGGAATTTATAAGGCTTAAATTCAGGATATTTACTGGGGAGGAAACAATTTTACAGCAAATTTCTGCACTTTCAGCAAGGCTCGGTGCAAAGAGGGTAACTGCAACTTGGTGTCAGGAATCTCTAGTGAGAAAAGAAGCCAATGGTACGGTTGCATCTGAGATGGTTAATCTTTTTCAGCAAAGTGATACTACCAAGGGAATGAAATTGTGGCAAACAGCAGCTGAGTGAAATGATGAGGAAGTTAAGATTTCTAGTGCTCTTGAACTCTTATAATTAGTGATATTGTGACAGGTTTAAGAATATAAAGATAGCTGTGTGTTGAGTATTGCGGGGTGGGGTGGAATCATATGTAGAGAAATATTTCCACAGACAGCACTTTTATAATTTTAGTAGTACAGTGCTCATAAGGTACCTATTAGAATGTGTTGTTGTCAAAGGGAATATTGGTGAAGAGGCATCCCTTTGGTGAAGAGGAGCCGTGTCTGCAGGGAGACATGTGCAGATGTCTTTATTAGTTTTGTGTCTAAGCGACTTCCCCGGAGGGTGTGCTAGCTGTTGGGTATTGGCAGTTTCATAGAGAATCTATGAAGAAGCCCATGTGCTCTTCACTCTGCTGGTTGTGGGTGGTCTCAGTAGGAAGACATTTTCCCTACCCACCCACCCCCCACCTCCTCCCTTATATTTTTTTTTTTGTGGAAAGAAGAGTAACTGAAGTACTACAAAAAATGAAACCTTGCTTTCAAACGGGCATTCATTCAGGCTGTTTTGTAAATACTTTTCATCCTCAAACAGGACAACATTCACAAGGTTAGCCCAGTAAAACTCTTATGAATTTTATCACATAATAGCTTGCTTTTATGTAAGCAAGTTCAGATAAATACTACTATATATCTGAATATATCTAAGACCTTTATATGATATATTTGAATATATCCATGGCTTTTTCACTAGACTGATATTTACATTTTTACATGGCCAAGCTTTGTTGCCATTACACTAGTACTTTACTCACCAAAAAGCCTATTTGATTTCCAGTGCTTTAACACGCAGTAAAAGAGTGAGGAACCAGACATTTCAGACTATCTTTTTCTGGTTTTAATTATTTTACATGCATTTTAGAATACGATATATCGTTACCTTTCACCTTGTCACTGTACACAGTTGTGTGAAGAGAAACAGTACTATATTAATTTCGTATTTTCTATATTTGAATAATGGTGGCCAGGAAGTACAATCTTTCCCAGAATGATACAATGCCCAATTCAAATCAAATGTGCTAAAGATAGACTTTTCAGCCTGCCCTTTACTTCTTCCCTCTGCTTTGTAACGAAGACCTAATTTTGCTATCCTATACACTACAAGGAACAGCCTAGAAATTTAATACATATGAGAAGATAGGAACTGGACTGATGGTAAGAAAGAAAAAAGGAAGAATTTAATTCATTCTGTGTGTTCTGTGTAGGGCAGTTGTGGTCATCCTACAAAACTTCTGTATTTCTTGACTTTTTTTTGCAAATTAGAAGAACACTTTGTTGGTTAGCAAGTGTTCAGTTAACTTATTCTCTTTTAGTTTAGTCTTGCTCTGCACTTCATAGCACTGCTCAATAGTACTTTGCTAAAAGTCAGATAAACTGATATTCCCTCAGCCCCATCAGTGACTCGGAAACAGATTGTATTACAATCTCATCCTAACGTGATGTATTGCTTTTATGAATTAGAAGGCCCGATCCTCAGCAGGTAAAAATTTGCATGATTCAGTACACTTGTACATAGCTATATTAAATGAAGATCATACCCATAGAAATGCTGGTCCCATAAGTAATAAGTATATAATTGTGCATTATTTTGCTTACATTTAGAAAAAAAATGAAACCCATATTATTCATTTCTTATTTTGAGAGAAATGTGTGTGTCAAAGATGTGTTACTAATTTCCTAGAAAGTATTCATAAATACACTAGCACTTCGGAAGTTAAATAGAAAGTGGTAAAAAAAAATTGAGACGATAATTAATCCATTCTTTACTTATAGCCTTGATTAGCTGTCATACAAAAAGGTATTGGTGAGGCCAAATCAGGTTATTCCAGTTTGCTTTCTTTCATCAGCATGTGCCCAAAGAGAGTTATTAGCTCATTTTGATTGTTCATTGGCAGTCCCAGTGCAATATGGGAAGTGTCTGCCAGCAAATGTCCTTAATATACATGTTTTGAAGGGGAAAAATAACTACCAAAACCATATATTTCCCTTATCCTACTGAAGTGAAAATTGTCTTCACATGTCACTGAGTTTATACATTTTGAAAAACTGTCTGTGGTGTTTGCATGTTAGTATCTTCTCCTTCACTCCAAGCATTCACAGATATCACCTACATAAGAAGGAAATTTGTGTGCATATATTAGTTTTTGTCCCCCCCCCTTTTTTTTATATGCCTGTGGTGTTGGGAATTTTTTAAATAATTCAGGCTGAAAAGAATCTGATAAAATTCCTTCTTTTTTCTTGAGTTTTAAGCATAGTGCATTGGATATTTTATGTTTTGAAGTGCTTGTCTTTTGGAATATTGTATATGTACATGCACAATGTGCATCCTCTAGGACATTTCCTCTTCAAAATATTTGCAAAGCTAATCTGTTTTAAAAAAGGCAAAGGGGAAATGGAGATTGCTAATTTTTTTTAGAAAAAGGGAAGTAAAAATTCTGCCAATTAATTTTCCTTGAAATTCCTTGCATGACAAAAATAGTGGTAATTAATAACATGCCTTTTTTAGTAATTCCTTGCTGAGGGGAGTTGCTTGTGGAGAGTTATCATACTCTGTTAAATACCTGTTTAGCAGTCCAGAGCTGTCTGTATTTTGCAGAAGGATGAAAAGATTATTAACCATTTAGTTGTATTATTATGGGGTTTAATGAACAAATGTTTTTAAAGTCTGATTTGTTCTCAGTAGGAATAGCGTTAATTCATTTTGAGTTTTGCCTGAGAGGTGAGACCTCCAAAATTGTCCCAAAGGTGATATCATACTTCTTTTTTAGTGCAAAGACTTTCCAGGATGTTGCATATATTTATTCAGCACCCTTACACCACCCCTGAGAAGCTAGATTAAGGCATAGGAATCAATCTAGGCTTGAGTGATGTACAGCCCACCACTTAAGAGCTCAGTTAGTGCTTAACCACAACACTGCACAACATCTCGGGACAAGTGGTGAAGAAAACAACAACCATGTGAAACCATATTAGAGATTAAGGGTGGTAGAACCTAATTGCGTGGTTACATTAGAGTCAGCTTTCCTATGGTGACAAAAAGTGGCATGAGATTTTTTGAATTCCTAGAAATACTTAGTACTTGTTTCTTAGCTTATCAACAACATGTTGTGGCTGTGTCACGCAGAAACATTAGCTTGTGAATTAGCCCTGAGGCACTGTCCTATATACCGCTATAAAAGAGCTTGGGTGTAGGATCCACTGACTCAGAGGAAGAGTGCCTCCTGCTGATTCTGTCTTCAATCCAAACACTGACCTTGCTCCTCTGACGGGATTTGACAGGTTTACAACCCACGGGTGTGGCTGTCATAGCATCATTTTCCCCCCCTTTAGCTTCTTCTCTAATAAACTTGTTAAATGTTTTGCATTAATAGAGAAACTTATGCAATGCGTGTCTTGCTGTCTTTGACAACTCATTCAATGTCAACCATCAACAATTTTCATTTAATGGACACGTAACATCCCTGGTGTGATGATTTTTTTTTTTTTTTTAAACTTTCGGTGTCAAATTGATAAGCCTGTGAAATAGAATAGATACACATAATGCCGCTTTATCCTCACAATTGACAGTGAGGCAGTGAAGCAGAACCTCAAGAAAAGCGACCCAGTTCTGCATGTGTAACCACACAAGAACCCAGACTGGTCCCCAGTCCCACCTAACATCGCAGCTTCATGACATCTGAGCAAATAATAGGCAGAGAGTGTGAGTTTGTGAAAGTAATTATATAAAGCTGATGGCAGGGGACAAAAAGAAGTGGGGTGGGGGGAGAAAGCGAGCGGTTTCACCGCTTTGACAATGTCCACAGCTGTGATGTCATAGGCACAAAGATGATAATAAAATTTGGCCAATGTGGTGTCAACTACACCTTGCTCCTTTTGTCTTTTCCCTCGTATAATTTTGTATCCATGTGTGAATCAGCTCATTAGTGGAGGAGAGTGAAAATTGAGGTCAGGGTATTTAAACCTGACCTGTGCAAAGGCCATGCAATGCCTAAGCCCACCGGGGGTTTCACTTCAGAGCCCCGGACCACCCTTGAAGGTGACACCAATTCAAGCCTCATTTTATAAAGGCCTTATTAATTATTGTCTTTATAAGAAGGAGAAGCCATATAAAGAAATGTGTCATTCTTAGAGTAGGAGTAGGCAGGAAAAAAAAGAGAGAGAGAGAGAGAAAGAAACAGAAGATCAAAAGAGAGCTTTTTTTTCCCTTTTGCTTTTCATGCCTCAGAACCTCAAAGGAGGTCGGGGAACAATCAGGCTTAGGGGTCTCGTGTGCTTTCTGGCAATTAGACTCAGCTGATGGGCTGAAAGGGATTGAATGGCAGGGTTCAAGGCCCTTCTCCAGAGCTTCAGACAACAGGCTTTTCCAAAGCAGCAGAGCAGCAGACACCACTGAAATAATTTCAAATGGAGACTTACAGCCAGGGATTCATTAATTCACCGGCCTAAACAATTACTGGAACATATAATGTCTCTATATACACTTTGATAAAGACTGTCATCCTAGACCTTCATTTTCCCCATTTTTATTAGAGATTTTTAATGTCAGGTTTGAAAAGAACCTTTTATTTCTTCAATTATCAAATTAAACCTTTTATTTTTTTTCAGGGGTGGGGGGGGGTGAGGAATATAAGTTCCAGAATTTTTATGTTATGTCTACAATTGATTTGAATTACAAGAGGAGACTGAGAAAGTTTTGTAAAGCAACCTTAAACATTCAGTCATAAATAGGATGGGAGCCTGAGTAGCAAGAGATCCCATCCTCCTCCTTCCTCTCTTTAAAGAGGGTGGTCTGGGACAAATAGATTTAAATGAGCTTGATGTGAGAGAATTAGCTAATAAGGGAGATGCAGCAGAGCACTCTATAGATGCAGGCTGCATTTGCTGCTAGAATGGTTTGAACTGAGCAAACTGAATTCATGCTTTTAGTACAGTTGAAATGTTTTTTAAATAAGAGAACAACCTATTATTGTATTTCTATAATTTTTCCTAGTATAAGATTAGATGTACCCAGAGGTGAAAGGTTTTAGTGCAGAACTGTGGTTCACTTATACAATGTGCCTGAGTATCCCTATGAAGGTTAGAGGTAGGTACCGTGATAGGTCCCTCTAGAGCACTTCTGGCAGCGTCCAGGTATGCTCAGTAGAGGAAGCACGGTCCTAGGAAAAAACTGTCCTGTGCTGAGGTAGATATAAATTCTAATTAGGCATAGTCAAAAGTAGTTTTTGAATGGAAAATTGGATTTTTTTACGAGATTATGTTTTGTGTCTCCCTGTTCCTCAGACACTTGTTGGGTTTTTTTGTTTTGTTTTGTTTTGGTTTTTTTTTCACTGAGGGAGAAACTGCAAAACTCTGCATGTTTTAACAGAAGAGTATTTCAACTGAAAATATTTTGATTGGAAAGTAACATCGGCTCGTTTGAGAAGTGCTGGTCACATAGCCCTGTTCTGTCCTCGGGAGCAGTGCCCTGGCTGGACACCCGTCACCTCCTCTGCCCAACAGCAATGCAGTGAGGAGATACAGTCCAACCAGGTAGTTCAGTTCATAGAGCAACATGAGGTTTTTACTTTATGATTTTCAGAGAAGACACCAACTTGTTCACCATGTTGAAGGCTGTGTTAGAGGAATCCAGCATCCTCTAACCACACCAAAAATGTTTGTTATAGGTATGGTCCTTGTCTCATTCCCATGCTGAAGCCCTGTTCATGTTTGCTAGTCCCAACCATAACATGGATTAAAAAAAAAAAAAAAAAAAGTGTTGGGAAGGAAGCCTACCTATTATGTGATTCCACTAGTCACTATGTGTCCGTTTTTATGGATTGTGCCTAACCCACCACTTCCTTCTACTGCTTTGCAGGAGTAACCCAGTTTGGGTAGAAGCTAGGGCTGTATATTTAGGTGATAACACTGTCTTGGGAAGAACAATGCTGTTAACTCTTGTAAATATTGTTTCAGACTTTCCACAGGAAGATGACACAAGGAAGTTGTACAAGGCTTGAATGATCATTCTGCTTTCAGCCATGGTGAAAGAAAACGTTTATTTTGTTTAACTGAAAATTTTAGTTTGCATGTCCCTCGAAAAATTCAAGGTACTGAGATCCTCAGCATAGGCCCATAGTAATTATGACTTAATTAATCCTGATCCTATTCTGGAATTTAAGAGACTAGCTAAATCAAACCAGATAAACGCAAATGATGCATCTGGGAATTAGCGTAATTCCTGAAACTGTGGTACCAGTAGAGGTATCCATCAATGACGATGATGATGATGGGAATCTGTTGGATATTACCTACACCTAGTAGGCCTGGGGATGCTAGTTTAAGTGGACTATTTTGGATTCCTTTGTTTAAAGAAGGGGAAAAAGAGGGATACAGGAAGGTAGAGTGGGTTAAAGTGAGCCACTGTGAGTTATTGTGAATAAGTGCCCTTTCCATTACAACAAATGACCGCTATAATGAGCGTCATTGAGGGAAGTTGTACCTCTATTGTACCACCAGGCTTACTTAATAGATGAAGCTAACAAGACTAGAGCTGTCTGTTCTGTATGTCTGTATGGTATCCAGGCCACAGAATTTCCTCCCACTGCATGCCTCCGCGTGTCATTTTCTGTTTTAGTTGTCTCGTTATCAGACCAAAATCGTTTCTATTTATATTTTGTAACTGGTATTTAGGTATTTATTGGGCTTAGCTTTTGTGTTTGTCATGTGTATAGCAATACTGTGCAGTATTAGCTTGCATTAAAAACATTTTGAGACTATTAATTTATAATCTGTAAAACTCTTCCACCAGGTTAGACTATAATGATAGTGTTTCTTATGTCTTTGTGTTGGTTACCTGTTGGACTTGTTTTTGTGACCTCTGCTTAGCATCTTTGTTCTAAGTACAGTACTCCCTCTGATGATAGCCTTGTGTTGAAACTCCACCATGGTCACAGTGTCCCCATTTTCTGAAATATTAATGCTCTATGTTTGCTGTAAGGCTAGAGGACTGCACTCTTGTTTAATTGCATTTTTGTGCTTCCCTATTCTCCCCTTGTGGTTGCATTCTTGCATATTTCAGCCTTCTGGGTTTAAATTGCATTTTTAATACAAACTAATCGGTGTGCTACCTCAAAATATGAGGAAGATATAAAAGGAGGAGAATGCAAAATCCTATTTAGTTACCCCTGTGTTTAATGATGTCAGTCCAGTGGCTGTAGGTAATGCAAACGTTATCAGTAGATACTTGTCATGACCGTTCTGCTCACTGTTTGCTTCACAGTATGAGACATGAGTGAAATCATCTTCCCTGAAATGTCTCTCCCTATGGTTTTTGAGACTATTCTTTCAACTCAACACACCAGCCACCTTCAGCTGTAATCTATCTCTTCACCACCATTCTGCCTCATTCCCAAAACAAGCATCTTTGTCCTTGCCCACTGCCCATTTATACCATTCTCAATCAATCTTCATTGAATGCAGCGGTACATCATTAACTTGTCTTCCGGCAAGCCACTTAACCCCCTAAACCCTGGAGCAGATTCATTACATTGCCATCTTCCAGTGAACGGTCACATCCACACTTGACTTAGGCTATTACTTAGTCACACGATTCATCATCCACATGGGTAGTTTTTTGCTCCTGATCAGAATGGCGCTGACAGTATCTGGAGCATATTACAAGGAGATATCCCAAGAAAAAGGCCCTATTCACGAAGTTTGTCTACATATATAACTCTTACTGACCCTGCCCTTCTCCATTATCACCGATGAGAGACAGGAGCCATTATGCAGCCCTTCTTTCTCTGTGGTCATGGTAGCTTCTGGCATGCTCTGAACCGGGGCTGTGCTTTCTATAAGGGACATGATGCAGAATTCACCAAAGTTTTATGTTAATTCTTGATTTTACATGATGTTTTCTACTATTTTCTGAGTTACAGTAGTATTATCCAGACAGATTTGTAAGACATATGACTGTAATGCACAGGATTTTTATACTTGGATTAGTATCAGACCTGAAATCCAGAAAACCCATCCTTCACTCTCATGAGTGGATAAATATTAGAACTATTCTGTTTTATTTCCATCACTCTAGGAGACTTGTTTTACTATTTTTTTTCTTTTTTTTTTTTTTTTTTTGTTTCCTTCATGCCACTTTGAAAGGGAATTGAGCAGCTGAGGTAGTTCCTTTATTGCTGAAAAGCCCCTCAATAATTCTGAGCTTATAATCCACTGTACAATCACTGGTCCGACTTTGGTAATCACACGTCACAGTATGATTACCAAGAAATAACTGAAGAGTGATTATGCAAATCCTGAAGTTCTAATTGGCTAATAATGACTTTAAGACAGAGTACAATGATTCATATGTTGTGTGTTTTTGAGGGGAAAAATCTGAAGTAATTATGTAAATCAGTTGCCTGTAACAACTAGTCAGATGCAAAGCTTTGTTTGGTTAGGGAGAGCACTCAGTAATACATCAAAACTGTGGAGCATCCCTGCACTTTGATGCGCTGTATTGTGTATAGGGACGGATTTCATTCTTTCTCGCCAAGTATTATTTTTTGCACTATCCTCCAGGAAGCTAAAACAACCCTCAAAGCTCACATATATGTTTAAGGTGATTGTTTAGCCCAGGAGAAAAATGGGAAAAGAAAAAATCCATTCTCTAAAGGAGGGTTATAAAGAGATAATATAGTCCTTCTTTTTTTTCTGTTTAAGATTCTGTGTCACAGCCAAAATTTTTCACTACTAAAGATACTCTTCATTAGTAACCTTAGAATAAAACCTTTTCTCCTGCCATGTTGTTATAGGCTTTCTTTGTAAATTCTACATGTTATTCTTATTAATGCTGATTTTAAAATAATTATTTTTGTGTGGGATGTAGATATTTTGAGACTCATTAAAGAAATTCTGCTCTTTCTCTCACTGAAGACTCCAATAGGACTTAACCAATTGATTGGCACTGTTTGATACAAATTCTGTACAAAATATTAGGAGTTGCTGTTTTTTAAATAACTGTCACAAACCATTATTCTACTTAAAATAAACATAGTTTGGGCAGGGTAGTATCATGGGGAATACAAAAAATTTCACATCAGGCAACATGCTTGGAATAGGGAGCTGGAGAGAGGTTATCACTCCTCACAATAACTGTAACGAGAAGTGTTTCAGCCATGGTTGTATAAGCCAGCCAAGGCTCTGGTTGAAAGCACTGCTGCCCAGTCTTTGTGTGATTCACTACTTTGATGTCCATCATATGTATTTCATGGAAAACCTACTTTTAATATAGACGTGTTCTTTATTCTAGACCTTGGAAGGAGTTTATTTCCATTGACTTTAGTGGTCCACTACGGACTTGACTCAAAGTAATGTCAGCTTCGTGAGACCTCTCAGTCCTCTGGCTCTCCAGAATGGGGGGAGTTCAGACCCATAGACAAGATGCATAAGACAAGAGTGAGAAGTTATAGTGTGTTCAGCATGTCTTCTGTGCAGACACTGACTTTCCTTTTATATTTCTCCTAGATAGCATTTTGAGCCACTCTGTAGAATGGGAATGATTTTACAACTTCTATCCATGGCTTCCTACAAAGAGTTTCCATTTGCTGTAATAAATCAGACACACAGATGTGAATCCTTAGAGGAGTAGATTAGCTTATACGTAGGAAGCTGGTACCCTTTTAATGTTGCTGATACACTCTGATAGTGGGTAATGAATGTGAGGAGGAAAGGAGGAAGGAAGAGAGAAGGGGAAGTGGAGGGCATGGGGAACAAAGTGGCCTTTAAATGCCTGAAAAAATGTTAAGAGGCAAGACAAGAAATAAAAAACGAGAGATAGCTGAGGAGAGGTAGAGACCCAGAAGCTGTTGCAAAGCCCCTCCAGATCAGTGACAATCAGTGAAGAAGTTTTCATTGATTTAGTGCACTTTTGACCTGACACACATTGAACAGTTGAGCAATAACCTTAAGCTGAAGCATTTGTGAGCACAATATGTAGACCTGGCGATGCCAAAACATTTTGCAGGTAAGTCTCTGCTTTGCTGAATTGATTGTGTAGGTGGGCTTCTTGGATGTCAAAATGAATTATATTTCAGTCTAAAAATTCCCCTCACTTTTTTATATGTAAAAAAAATAAAAATCCAGCTCGTGTGATGGTTGTAAGAGGAATTCAGAATTTATGTACATTTTTGGGCTTCTCCGTAGAAAAATAATGCAGCAGTTGGAAATTAAATGTCCATGAAATTTTAAATAACTTTCTTTTTTAATTGAATGACCCATGTGTCTTTTCACAATTCAGTGATAATGGAGAAGAATAGGGACCCAAGAGCTCGTTGTTGTGCAGAGAGCGTATAACCAACTTCTGTGTCTGTTGGATCATGAGAAGGGCAGGACAGGATGTGCATGTCCCATCATCTTCCTCTAAGGACACCCGTCCCCATAAAGTCCATAGGTTCTGTGAGATTATAGCCCTGCTCTTTGTGCCTTCTCCTCAGAAAGACAGCTTCATCCCTTTTTCTGCTTGTTGGAGGTTTTTATTTCCTGTTCCACTAGAGCTACTGCTTTTAAAGGGAACGTACTTCCTTGTAACAGTTTGAGCACTGAGTCCTGCTCTCTTCTGACTTGGCACTTTATGAGTAAAGGTGGATGCAGGTGTTCCAGTTGGGACTGGCAGGGCACTCTGCCCTCCTGGTCTTTGCTTTGCATAGGTGTGAATAGATGTGCCAAATTTCAGACTATGCTGATGTGCCTGGGTACTGTAGTTCCCCTCCATAGGTGAAGATATCAAAATATAGAAGCCATCAGTTTTCTGGATATTTTAAAACAGGAGGAGTATGAAATTCAGGACCCTGAAGCAATGCAAACAGGGCCGCTAACATATTTCTATACCATCCCACTATGTAAGAAAATCATGCTCTTTTGATTGATCCATTCAGCCATGCCCAAGCAACTGTCTGCTAAATCAAATTCATTGCTGTGTGTGGCTCAGTCATGTGGAAATAGTGCCCTAAAAATGATAAAGTTAAAAAATATAATGCGCATCTTAAAAGCTGAGAAACTAAAGAAGAGTTAAAAAAATAGCTTTTTAATAAAATTGTTGTTGATTTTTTTTTTATTATTTGTTGACCAGACTTCTTAGGTCTGACCCAGGAATACACTTCAGATAAAACAGGCTAGTTTTCCAAAGTGGCAGCAAAGGTATTTGAATAGGGAAAAAGTTTTGGTGGCCTTGGCAGTTAATTTCAAATATAAGCAAAGCAAAGAGATGGAGATGAGAGAGGGAGAAGAGCTGACTATTTCATTATAGTAAAAAGGTTGAAGAGAAGATGACAGGGCTCAGGTGGAAATTCTCTGCAAAAGTATTTTTGCACTGGCATATTCCCCAAATTTGCCTGAATTCCCTTCCCACACTCTGCTTCCCAAAGCTCACCCCCATTCAGGCTGTGCTGCTGTGTACCAGTTTATTGTGTTTAACAGCGGTTATGTTTCAGAAATGCTTTATGTCTCTGGCTTGGAAAAGTCTTTGGATGAAAGTCACAATTTCAATTACTATTTTTTCAGCTTGCCACTTAAAATACGATCAAGCATATGGGTGAGCTACACAGAATTTTTCAGTGAGCATTTGAAATCAGAGCAAAACCTGATTGTTCCATCTTATTAGCCACGTCTTGTTTGATGTAGCATGTTTTTCTAACCCGGTATCACTTCCATCTGAAGCCGCACCGCAGAGAACACAAAGGTTTCAGTATTGAAGTTGAAGGAGCACTGAAGGGCATCTTACAAATGCTACTTTGTCACCTAGCAGGAGTTCTTGGAAATTTTTCAATGTTTTTCTTTTCTTTTGTGAACGGACATAAAGTGCCTCTTTCAAACCCAGCTAGGGTTTCATTCCTGCTTCTGTGATTCTCTGAGGTGCATTAGTTGAGGCTGGCAAACTTTTAGACTCCAGGGAATACAAAGCAAGATAATCAGTGCAAACTCAGTCCTTGCGGCAACTCTGTTTGGGTGGCAAACAGGGACTGGGGTGGGGGGAGGAGAACAGTCACTCTAAAGATGTACAGGAGCAACAAAATTAAAGCAGGAAGAAATCCTTCATTTTTAAAAATTGGAATAAAGACAGAAAAGGATCCAGAGCCATCCAGAGACTGGTAGGAGCTGAGAAAGACACTTATGCAGGTTTGCTTCCCAGATTTTTGCTTCACTCTAAACTTTTATTTATGTGCCTTTTCCTGTGCCACTTTTACCAATGTTTCTCGACAACACATTAACTTCCCTCCCGGTACAATAATCGACTCCAATCTGCTATTATCACGGAAATAGAAGAGGTAAAGTGCCTGTAATAGGATCCAAATCAAATCACTTTCACTTCAGCCGGCTTTTGCTGTGAAGCCGAAGATTCCCCAGGGAGATTCAATACAGAGAAACACCTGCAGACACAGGCTGAGGCCTGGAGATTATATAGAACACGACAGGCCGAGCTTTGCACTAGCATTTCCTTAGTTACAAGATGGTCACATTGGCAGTAATAACCAGAGGCAGGACCTGATAAAGTTGTGACTCATTGGCAAAGCCAGGATCTGACTTTCAGCTGATTTGACCCATCCTGAAGCAACACATCAGTTGACAATTTACTGCAGAAACAGCTATAGTTAATTTTTTTTCCTTCCCCTGAAGCATTTGCCTTAGTCTTGAATGGTTTTGCATGAATCCCTGGTTGTGTTTAAGCGCAGTCCAGCCTGAAGAGAAAAAATATATCATTCTACCCCAGCGGCTAGGAAAGGCCAGACTAAATTGAATTTAATAAGTTTCAGGTTTAGGGGAAAATAAATCTAGAATCTTTCCTGTGGCATAGGAGACAACTTCAACAAGGGTTGAAGTTAGGATCAAAATATACAGTTGCAACCAGCTCATGGTATAGGTTAGAGTTTTGATACCTTGTTCCCTATGAATATTAGTTTATTAATAATTCAAATACTTTTTATCCCACACTTACATTTTTACATAAGTACTTTTTAGAAATACTAACAGACTACATGCCAGTTACATGTTCGTATTTAATTTTGTATTTATCTCGGGAAAACAATATATCGTCTTAGCAAGATGAAAACAAATAAAAGTCCTCTCCACATCTGTCACCTAAGATTTGGCAGGATTGCCCTTGGTGGAAAAATAACAATAGTTGTAAAAACAATAAGAAAAAAAAAGAAAAGCAATTATTCCTGAATTTTAAAAACCTGTGGGGAAATTTTCATGGCTCAGAGTTCAGTGAGGAGTTCAGCTCACATTTTCACTTTGAAATATCTCCTACTAAGTATCCCAATAGCTATGCTGCTGCTGCAAATATTATTCAGTACCTGACACGAAGTTCCTCAGGTAGTAGATACGTGGCTTTGGTAAGCGTATACTGACTGATGTGTGCATAAAACACAGCAACTGCTATTGGTAGCCTTAGCTCCCACACCAATGTAATTATGAGTACATGGATAAGAAAATTTTTAAAAATTAAATTTTAACAGATTGGTATGAAAATCACAAGCAACAGACCAAGGAAGAAAGTTGTGTAAAACCTGAGGAGCTCTGTGGGAGGAGTGTGTTTAGGGAAGTTGAAATAATAGTAGACATAAGCATTTTCTGCAACTGGTTTGTTCTGAAAAGTGTTACATGGTCTTCTATAGTGTCCTCATCTCTGCAGTGTCCGACCCCCTTAATGTATTAGGTAAAAAGGATGAGAGACATCATATAGAGTTTGCTCTCAGACTTCTTTTTCCTCATGAAGAGAATTGTTTTTTCACTAAATGTACATTTGGTGAGGTTTAGTTAAAGTATTTGCTATTAGGCCAGTACTTTTCATGGAGTGGCAAATGAAAATAATCAACTGTCTTTCTCCTCTCCTGCAAGATTGACTCACAAGCTTTTATTATAATAAGGAAACTAATTTTTTTTTTGTTCTAGAAGAACCTTCTGAAAGAAAGGAGATAGGTTTGGAAATGTGTTTTGACTCCACATTACAGTACGTTACAGTCACATTAATGTAACGTATAAAAAAACATATGTTAAACACTAACATGGGATCAAAACTCCTGCTGTGAGAGATATGGAAGTCACATTATCTTGTCAACTCAAATGCACATTCTTAATTGCTAAATATGAGCCAGAATCCCAAGTCCAAACATTTGTTCACTGAAAACCAAAACCTAATTTTACAGTTCAATTGCAGCTGTAACTCTAAGGGATTTTGAAAAGCTGTAATGGAAAGGAGCAAAGTATTTAAGTTATGGGGCATCAGAATTTGAGATGATAGTTTGTAAGTCCAAAACTGAAAATATGGTGCTCAACTACAGTGAGAATATAGCAAACAGCATTGTTCAGCCTCTTTAATTAGATCTGGGACTGCATAGGCCATTTCAAAGCAAAATAAAGGAAAGACTGTGGGGTACCTAAGTATCTGTTTGAGGATGAAGTATTAAATAGTGAAAGATTTTTATTCTAAATAATTGCTTTTCGGTTCTCTGTGCAAACCAAAGCTTTATATGCGGGAGAGCAGAGGCAAGGAGAAGTGGGGGGAGGAAGGGAGGAATTAGGTCACTCTGTCAAAACATCTTTAGCTTTGCCTGATGAAGAAAAAGTTATAACCATTACAAAAATAATCATACTTTTTAATAAAACTGTATGTATTGTATGGCCTGAAATGAAACATTTTTTTAAAAAATTTTTAGGGCTTCTTCATATCTTAAAAAAAAAAATAAATTCAGGTAAAATGTAAATGAAATCTTACTGTAAAATTTAAAATTTATGTGACAGGCCCCTGTTCTCTATCTTGCTTTTAGACTGAAAGCATCTGGTTAATTCAGTGGGATTTTGTGAGCGTTTTGGTCAATCAAACATGCTTTCTTTGGCATAAAAAAACTATTCTATCCAACTTCATCAGCTTCTTATAGTTACTTTTTTGAGAGAGGACCTTTGGCTTGCCAACTATGTTGTATCGGTTACAGTCTAGTATTTCGTATATCTGAAAGCAGTAAGCACAGACCAAGTCATGCAGATGTATTCTCCTAGAAATGCTATGGGTAGCATGTGCTATCTGTGGGAGCACTTGCAGGAGCGCTTTGGTACAGCACTGTGTTAAAATACATCTTCCCCCCCTCCCCAGTCTCACTCTGCTGACCAAGAAAAAGCAGTAGTACTGTCTGGAAAAACAAGAAGAGATATTTTTAGTACTTAACTGTATATTTTTTAAAAAGCAGCAGGAGCAACGATGGTATTACTTTTGGTCTTTTTTTAGGGGTTTAGAGGCTAAAGCCTATAGGATTTGAAACTGTGATCTCTGACATTGCCTTCAAGAAATGCAAAGGCCTCTTTCTCCTGTGTTTCCAGGTGTAGATGTGTCTCAGGTGTTAGTTCATCAGCTTCATTTATAGGAAGCTTCAGGGTTGAGTGTGAGGAGAATGAAAATGTCTCTTGCAGCTTGACAAAAAGTTACTCTGCCTTTTTCTTGGACCTTTCATTCAGTATAGAACTGAGCAATTTGCTTTAAACACAGAGAGGAAAAAATGATTTTTCTATCAGGATTCCCAAAAACCCTGATTCACCTGATACAGTAATAAGAAAACTACATTTTCTTACACTGTACCTTTCATCCTAAATGATATTTTTGAATTTCTTGCTGAAACTTCTTTCTGGACAAACAGCCGACTCTCCTCACATTGCATTACCCAACACAGCATTTATATTATTAGAAAATTAAACCAGTGACTGAGAGATTTTGACTAATTAGGTTTCTTGGATAATAAGAGCTTTTTAATAAGGTACATATCACTTACAATATTGCTAATGAAATGTGAAAGCGATTCAGTACTCTGTAAGATAATGGCTAACTTGTTTTAATTGTTAACATTTTTTCTTGCCTGCAATGACACAGTCATTATTTCGCAGTCACCGCTTATCGTGAAATCCAAGAGGATTAATGGTTTCACTTATACTGGCGAAAATGTTTAAGCTGTCCCGATTATCAGTGCAGTTGGAAAGAATAATGGTTATTTGTCATTGCGTTTAGCCGTAGAATGAATTGTCCTCCAGCCAAGAGAATCATTAACCCTTTGAGCGACAGTAATAGAGTTTTACAATTAAAAACTAGGAAGCAAAGATTTATGGCTGGATATTTTTTTTTTCTGTAGGTAGTTTATTAGCTTATGAGTCCCACTAAAACTAAATATATTTCTCCTGCAAAATAAACCACACAATATATCTTATTCTCCTGTATAACAGTTCTGCTAGTTGGAATTAAATTGCACTGAAACATTCTTCTGGTGAATGAACAAATCTCCCAACTAGCCAAAAAAATAAAAAAGTAAAAAGATTGAACATGCATTCTGGAGGGAAAAAAAAAAGAAGATTCACATTGCTTTTTTGTTACTAGATTGCTATATATGTTTAAGTACCGAATTTAAAGGAGAATTTTGTCTATAAATCCCTATAATTCAAAACCATTTACTACGTATAAACAACTTAAAAAACCAACATTGCTTAGCAAAGTAATTAATATTGTTAATTTGGTTTGTCTGGGAAGAGTTTAAAATTGCGTTGTTAGTGAAAGAGAATTCTTAAAATTCTGTACATGACACTGAACTAGCTGCCAAAACTATAAAAGGCATCATAAAACAAACAATTGAATGTTTAAAGTTTTGGGTATAAAAGGGTAATATAAAAAAATTGAGAGAAATAAAACCATTACTTGGGAAGTCGTTTTAAATCGGGGGAAAATATGTACTCAGTATGACTGTTAGTGTGCTGGTTTGTAACACTGTTCCTTTTTTGTGAGTTTATATTGGCTTGGTGTAACGTCGTGTGGAGCATTGTGTGCAGTCTTTGGTTAGACCCTGCAGCAGCATTTTGGAGTTGCTTCTGCACTGGAGCAATGCTGATTTCCAGCAGCACAGAATCTAGCTCATAGCATGGATCTGAGGATAAGGAATGAAAGATGTTTGTGAAATATTCGTCCTTGCACCAGTGCTGGAAGGAGCGAAAGCCCTCTTGTTCCTCATGATTTAGAGGGAGTGGAAGATGGTCAGCATTTAACGGGAAATGTTCAGCTCCTCACAAGGTTAGGTCCTATTATTGTTTTCCCACCTAAGAAATACATTAAAGTGAGTCTCACACAATAAAAATAAATTTAAAAAAGCACAGAGCATTTGTGCTCCTCAGCAGGTCATTCTCAGGCACAGCTGTCAAAGTGGTTGAGAAGGCAACTGT
Organism: Strix aluco; assembly: GCF_031877795.1. NCBI lineage: Eukaryota > Metazoa > Chordata > Aves > Strigiformes > Strigidae > Strix > Strix aluco. The sequence continues at coordinate 16,298,835 of NC_133942.1, read as the reverse complement.
TAAGGAAAAATAGAATTTTACTTGTAGAAAACACAGGTTTGCTGCTTTATCTTGCTGCTGAGAAAGAGAAAATATAAACCATCCCATCTTTGTCTGGTACTAATGTGTAGCTCAAGGCCTGATCCTCAGCCTGTGGAAGGTGCTGGGAGTCTCCATCGGCTGGAAGGGTTTTCGCTCAGGCTCGCGGCCGTTGGCAGGGCACTGGCCTTACCAAACCCAGCCCCTTAATGGGCTGCACAAGTGTCACTTGATTTTCTGGGAAGGAATCTTCTCAAAGATTTTTATGGACTCCTTGTCTAAGAAGGAAAGGGCAGCTATTCCCTTCAGTTTTAATAATATAAATGGACTTCAGTATGAAAAGAAAACGTAGTGAGCATCCGGGGAAGCACACCTCCACATAGGCAGCCGAGGCATGAATTCTGGAATAACATAATTTCTATTATTAAAAAAACTATATGTTTCTTCGAGTGCTTCTTGAGACCGTATCATGAAGATCAGTGCATATGAGCTCAGAGCATGATCATTATCATTACCATTATTATTATGTGAAATCTATTGACAAAAACCGGAGCTTCTATGAGATGGTAAACAACAGTTTCTGCAGAAGCCCCCTGAGGTATGCTGGAACTGCACACCCCAGCAGTTTTAGATGGGAGAGGTCAGAAGAAACAGCTGCCACCAGACAAAAAGACAGCAAATACATGTGAAAAAGAAAAGGGAAAACCCCCCCAACAACCCCCCTGCCACCATCCACCCCAAAACCCACATACACACAAACCCACACGTATATGAATTCCCACCGCTCCAGAAATCTGTTGCAACATTTATAGATGCAGGAGTATAGAGCTATAGATGTGGATGGTGGAATTTAGCTCTAGTTTGGAATTTATGATTGACACTTTTGAGAAACCACTATTAACTGTCCCTATGGCTTTAATGAAAATTGGCAATGTGATCGCAGGCTTTGTTCCCTTTGGTTTTCTTTTGCAGCAGTGCCTGTGCATATGGTATATGTAAGTCCCTCCCCCACCCCAAAAATGTTGATAATGGCGGCTATTTTGGGGAAGACAATTACTGATGAAAAGGACTGAATGGATTTTCCCTCCTCACTGGATAGGGGTTCAAATGCTTTTCAAAAAGCATGAAGCAAAAATGCTGCTGCACCTCTTTGGCTTGTCGGCTGCATTTGTTGTACTTTGGCTCCAGCTGAAATGTAGTGCTCACAGGGGCTAGCTTGGAATGTCAACTCCGTTCCTGCCTTTTACATTTTAATTACAAATGAAGTAGCCTACAAAAAAATATAGTGTACAACTTGTGAATGGACCATTTATTAAATGTTAGCAGGAGTTCAGAGGCTTAAGATACAAGAGGTGGGCAGGAGCTAATGTCCAGCAGTGAAACTGTTGGAGAAAAAAAATTCAAATCTCAAAAATTGGGAGGAAAGCTTAATTAATTTCAAAAGAGTCTGCCCATTGGATCTGCCGGGAGTACAGTTAAAAAGAGAGACATATTTAATTGTAATATTTTGTTCCTAGTACAGGGAAGCTGGTGTCTCTGATCTTTCTGTCCATGTGAACAAATGCTTGACATGAAAAACTTCTGGGTTCACCGAGGTTAATGGTAAAACTCTTACCAAGTCCTTGGGCCTGGTTCTTAAACAGGGCTGATTATTTCTGTAATCATTAAGGGACTTTGTTCAAATGTTACCCATCCCCACATACACGTTCCTGTGTTGTAGGCATGCTTTGGGAGGGGAAGGTTCTCCTGGCTGGGACTCCCTTGCAGTTTTTAACAATTCCTATCAAATATTAAGAGTCTCATGAGGTTTTTATTTTCAATTTTTGGTGCAAATACTGTTTAAGGATTGGACACAAAGGAGACACAAAGAACTTGAAAGAGAAACTGTCTGGAGTGCTCTGAGCTGAGTAAAACACAGGAGGAAAACAAAATACACAAGTGAAGCATTGATTAGATTTAATTTTATTATATAGAAATAATCTGAACCGTAACTGTGGAAGGACCTTTTCTGTATTATAGTGAAATATGCTATTTTATATAGAAAGTGTTTGTGCCATTTTCAAAAGAATTTTTTTTTACCCTTATTTAACTACTTTGTGGTGGGAAGGTGGCCCTAAATCAGAGATTATAGATATCCTGAAGGGATGGTGGTGTTATTTTGCCTCCTATAATCTCCCTTTGTTAAAAGAAACAGGGGTTAGATCATCCAAAAAATCAAAATATCACAAAATGGAGAGTGAAATGTCTGAGAGTGGGGTAGCAGCAAGTTAGTGCCCAATTCTGTAGGTTTGGGACAGTTTGTTTCGTTTCTTTTTTTTTGGTTGGCTTCTTTATGTCTTTAAAATTTTAACCTCACTTACTGTGCCAGCTGGAAACCAATATTCTGATTTTATTCCCAGTATTTAATAGTCTTGATTTCATAGTCTTTCTCCCCCTCTTCTAAAAGGCTACAATTTTAATTGACACATTCCTGGAAATGTATTAGGTCAATTTAGAGTAAAGTATGTCATTTATGCAGTGTGTGGAGTCTTAGTTTTTGTGTAAAATACTGTTCTTAATTGATTATCATGTACATGAATTTTCTGCATCATTTACACTTACAAATGTGCATTGCACAAAAAGCTAATAAATCTTAGAGGCTTGAATATTAACAACATTTTCTCCCCCTTGTGTTATTAATAGAGAAATCAGCACTAGAGACTGGCAAACTGTTGCTCACATGAGTACCCTTTCCTAACACAAGGAGTCCTTTGTCACATAAATGGTTCAATTGGAGAAAATGACTATATATGACCAATGTCAATAGCATAACTTGTGAGAAGGAGAGCTGCTTGTGTGCGTGCAGGCTTGGAGGTCCAGGTCAGTGTTCTGCTCTTTAGTGTGCTTGTGAGAAGAGGGAGAAACATCCCTGTGTGTGCAGCAGAATGGAGGAATTGCCTAAACCATCAAAATCTTCACACCATGAGATAAGACTACAGTGCACAAACAGAGCAGGAGACTGTCCAAAAGACACAGTGCTGCCTCAAAAAATTGTTACTGTATGTTCTTGCTAGTTCAGCAGTGCTCAGGTGAAAGGTAGTTTTGTTCCCGTTCCTAAATCAGCTCAGATCTGTACTGCCAGGCGATCTGAGGTGTGAGGATGCCCGTGACTGTGGAGTTGTACCATCATTGCTGCTTGGGTTTTAGCCGGAGCAGGAGGCACTGGGGCTTTCTGAGACTCTTGCTGGGCTGTCCCTGTTTCGGTGAGTAAAACCATGAGCTGCAGAAACTACCCAGAGCTATTGAACCCTACACAGCCATTTTCTATTATCTGCCTTTGTCTGGGAGAACAGGGTTTTCCCTTGTTGTCTTGCTGCAATATGCAGATCTTGGCCAAGCATCCCTACATCCTCAAAATTACATTTTTTTCAAAATAAAAGAGGGAAAAGTGTTTCAGACAACTAAATTTTGCCAAATCATTTCAAATAGAAAAAAAAAATTAAAATTGTGTGTGTATATATATATCATGCATGTGTTTCTGTGCATATATGCATATAATAAAAAGTGAAATAGAACATTTATTTCCATGTTCAAGTTTTGTTTAAATAGAGGTATATATACATACATAAGTATGTCTCTGCTCTTCTACTACATTAAGTAGATATAAATATACACATATAGATATGTGTGTATATATGTTTTGAATAATTTATTTCAGCTAAGTTTGGTAGAATTTTTTCATTTGAGGTCAACCCTAAACAATTACTAGTCTTGCTCTTGTTTTAGTATGCAATATTATTTATATAATTTAGACAGATCCCTGAAAATCAATTATCCATACCAGAGTTCTGCTCAATTGATGTTGATAGTGTGGAATGATGGATACAACTTCAAAGAGCTGGCTGGTAAGAGAAGGGCTAGTTAGGAGCATCTTCAGGCTTGCACCCTGGTGATATAACATGACATTTCAACTTGTCTGTTATCCCTAGAAAATCCTGCATTATGTGGTGGAATGAAACGTCTGCACCCTCATGACAGTGTGGAATAGCTCCCGTTATTTCCCTCTTCTTGTCAGAATTCCACATTTGTCTCCAACCTCTCCTTTGCTACAAGAATTTCTTCAAAATTAAAAACTAAACAAAAAGAGGAAGGATGGGAACAAAGGGACTCTGCAGAAAGAATGGAAAGAGGAAAATATTGGAGGCATGGGGAAATGACAGATCATGTGATGTAGAGGTGATCCCTTGTGGACTCTGCTATGGTCTTGCTGGGAATAGCAGGAATATATCTTAAGATCAAGTCCTTATTGGTCATATTCCAACCTGGACTAGCTCCTTCACATGCTGTGATCTGCAGTTCATGCAGTATTTGTTCACACAGTCTAGGTGTCTGAAAGTGCTGGGCTTTGCCTTACTACTTGATTTTGCTGTACTTGGTGGTTGTGTTGCCTACAACCATGGCTAGCGGCATTTTGTCAGTGGGAATAGTGATTTCTTTTGCATATACCTGCTTTTATTGCACAATTGTCTTCCTCTTTTTTTCTTTTTTAATTAAGCAGTGTAATTTTTTCACTGTACTGAATTGCTGAAAAATAGTTATACTTAAAAGCATGTAAAACAAAGGGAAACAAACCTTATCTCTTAGTTTTTCACTTACAGGCACACAGAGTAATGGGACGTTGCTTTGCCTGTGTTTTTGACCATCAGTCAGAAAACTCTAAGTAACCCTAATGGAAACTGAGGATTAGACATGTTTATTGAGGGAGTAGAATTATGCCCCTTAGAAAGGATGCTTGCTTAGGATCACTGCTGTATGAATCACTGGGACTGTGGCCAAAGGTGGGAAAGAACACGGCTGACATTCGCAACCCTCCCAGCTATCAGTAAGTACAGCCAAAATAATTACCCCAAGGCATCTGGATAACCCAGCCTAATTAGCAGTGCCTGAAAACGAGTGGGTTGCATGTTTATACCTGAAGAAATCAAATTACCCTCATACATTTCACCAGGGGCTCTTCCAATTCATTGCTCTGTTGATGAAAGAGGTAGCTATTTACCATAAAGTCACAACCCCGCAGCCTGTGGCTATTCGCCATGTTGAAGAGTGTTACTGCCCTGCAGGGAAATTATTCCTTTTACTGGAGTTGAAGGCAATATTCTTTGCACTGATGAGCTCTAATACTTTTATGGTAGGTGGTGTGGACTGTAGAATATACACAAACATAGTAATATGCACTTAATTAGATTACTTGTTAATATCATTCATTCATTTAATTTGGTTGAAACTGCTGTAGCCAAATGTTCATCCTGAGCTGCAGATCTCAGTTCCCAGATCTGAGACCAAGATTCAGGGAGATTTTTAACATCCGTATGGATAATAAGAATATCCATAACTAAAATGTATGATGTTAACCTGTTTTGAAGGGAATGTAAAGCCTCACATTTCAGCCAACAGAGTGAAAAGTAAAATCAAATCTTTGAGGTGGTGAGATTACTCCAAATCATCATAATTTCTTGCATCTTCTTTTGAAGCACCTCAAACTGACTATTTGAAGATACCATACAGTATCACTAGCAACTATGGACCAGATCAAGTCTAACAAATTCTTAGTCCGTAACTGTAGCACAACTTCCATCTGTTATGATCAAATGTGAAAACTTTCACCAGCACTACTGCACAATCCGAATACCAGTGTTAGAAAGCTGTAATTTAAAAACAATGACAAAAAAAGACCTAGATCTAAATACATGAAACATAGGAAAAGAAGGTCTAGGCAGAACATTAATATATTTAAGAATGGCTTCATTTATTCCTTACTGATTATTATAAGTACTGTCATGTAGTTTTGTGGATAACAAATCAAATGATTGCAACAGTCAAAGTGCTGAGAGTGGATTTTGATTCAAATTCAAGGAAGACTCAGTGATATACAAATCTACTTTGTCAGTATTATATAGGTTGCCCAGAACAAACATGGCAGGTCTTGCCACCCCATCCTGAAGTTCAATCCTGGAAGATACATGCATGGAAGACCGGCTTGCACAGAAAGGTTCGACCTTGGGCAGTCTGCACCAGCGTTTAAAACCAGAAATTCTTGGTGTCAGAGAAAGGTCTGAAAGGAAGAGTAACAAAACCTCGTCGTCCCCTGTTTTGAATTGGACTTTAAATGCAGATTTGTTCTGCGTGCTGTTGATGAGTGAGCGAATTAAAAAGGAGATGGGGCTTGTAAAATGGTGCCTGGGTATATTAAGTAAGCTCTTCACCTCCAGAAGGCAAGGTTCAGATTGGAGTTTAGTGGCCTCAGGCTAGTCACTAGTGGGCAGTTGCCCACATTGCTAAGCATAACACAATTTAGCGGAAATCAGAACAATTGACAGTTTCTTCTCAAGAGATGCTGTAGACTCATTACTGGAATTGAAGGGGTGTTGGAGGTCAGAGCTGAAGTACATTGGCAGATCTGTGTGGAGGAAGTTTGCGGAGCTCTGTGTGGTAGGCCAGATGGTGCTATTAGTGTCTAACTTTCATGAGTACTAAAATTCACCAAATATCCCTCTTGCCCCAAAACAAACAAACATGCGCACTCACAGATGCGCACAAGCAGTCCCACACAGTTTAAAGCAGTCAGTGTCCCTGGCATCCTTACCAACTTTCCTACTCATTTAACACCACCACAGATTAGAGGACACAGTAATGCAACACTCTGGGCTATTTGCTGAATGTAGCTCATAATGATTGACACTCTTGCCTGCGTCCCGACTTTGAACTACATGTTGTATATTATTATTTTTTGTTATTGTCCTTTAAAATGCTTTGAGATATAACATATGGCAAGTGCCAATGCACCACGGTGCAATGTAATTTAGTCAAATATCAGAAGCATAGACAGCGCAAATGGAAAGCAGGCAGAATATCTGATCCAAGTGCCTACTGGTGTAATTGACTCAGTTGAGCCAGCCTCTGTCATTAGTCCTATAAACAGTTGCATTTACAACAATAAAACTGAAAAGCATGGAAATTAAAAGCTGTTAGAATTTCCTCTTGTGTGCATTTATCTGCACGAATGCTGTATACTCCCTGCACAATTTTGTAATCTGTTTGGTAAAGTGGCATTACAGTAACCTGTGTCAGCCCTGTACTGTATATCAAACAATATCACACTCCAAAGGAGGATTAATCAAAGTAACGGATGTGCTGGTTTAGTACACCATGTCTGCTGTCAATTACATACACAGTAAGCTCACAAATTTAAGCTGCTGAACAGAATAAAATCAAGAGTCTCTTTTGCTTCCTATCATTGAGTCCTAAAAACACCCCAACCAACCAACCTGTAAATTTTGCAAAGGATTTCTGGGCAGGTGAAACGCCTCCAGAACCAGGCGATGAGATAGCGACTGTTTGTGTTTGGCTGTGTCGGTGCTGAGTGCCAAAGGCAGTTGACGGACAAGTGTACCCCAACAATGTTTCACTTATTAAAGAAGCCTTGTCAAACAAGCTGAAAGCCCTGCATATAAGTGACCTTTCCGTTCACCTCCCATTACAATGAAGATTTGAGCATTCCTTGCAAGCCTTCCAGTGTCGACATTAAAGAATCAGAGTGTCTTTCCATCTCTGCTGATGTGCCACTAGACCACTTAACAGAAAATTGAGAGAGTATATTACGGGGTGAAAGAGCAGAGTTCGGAGGTCACTATCATTCTCATTAAGAGATGTTTCTATGCAGTGCCCATAGGTGGATAAATCAATACTTTCTGTCTGAAAATGATCACGCTTGGTAAAGAGTGCTTTAATTGGGCTGTTACTGTTTATGGAGAGTGAGTATTTATGGGGTTTCATGACAATAAACAGCAGTGCGGATGATGGCTTCCATGTTCCTTTGTGGGATGTGGTATGACAAGTGGGATGACAGAAGATTTTGACATTTCAGACCTCCCTTGAGTGAGGGGAGCTCAAACTCTTAGCAATTGGCCAGGAACTCCCAAAGTCCCAAATTGGGTTCCGTTGTTTGATGCATGCATTGTTTGAATAGAGAGGCCTTTATTTCAGGTATCTTTCTAAATATTACGCATTAAAGAAACTAAACATTAATGGTCTGATAGTTTAAGACAACCTTTTTTTCCCCCTTTTCTTTCTCCCCCACTTCGTAGTGACACAGGGCAAGTCTGTTCAGTGTGCAGCCTTTTTACTGTCAGAACGGAGACAGAAAGAGGCAAAGGTTACAGGGAAAAGGGGAGACTAAGATCACCAGTTCTCACAATGAAACAAGCAAATAAAAATAAGAGAACTGAAACCCAAAAGCTTCTCTGGCTGTGGAGTACAGGGGCACTAAACCCAAACAGAAATCAGTCTTCAAACAAAATTCCTGAAATCCTGCACAGCATTTAATAGTGCTGCCTTATTACCTGGTGCAACCCGAAGGAGAGTGCATGCCCATGCACATGCGGAGCTGGGGGCACAAGTCAGACTGGGATCTTCAGCCAACCTCATTCCTTCAGACAGAAAAGTGTTAAACTAATCTCCAATAAATCTCACCAATGCAGATGTAGTGTACACATCCTGACACGTTATTTATTTTGAACATGTTTTAGTCGAGATTCCTGGGTTTGATGGTCTCACTGCGTTGTATCTCTGCTTTCCCATTTTGAAATGTGTATATTTTGTAACTTTTTCTAAGAAAGTCCAGGCATTTGAGGTAAGCTGTATGTGGAGAAAATCTGAGAAAGTTTCAGAGAATCTAGACATGAATTAAACCAGCTGTCAGTATTTTATCTGAGACATGGAATACTGATTGTAATGCATTAAAATTAGCATGGTGTTTTTGCAAAATCCTCCCATACTTTGGAAAGTATTCTGATGCAAGTGTGTTTTCCCCATTATTGGCTCCAGACTGACAATGTATGAATGGGAATTAGACCCTGGGGATGTGACCACACACTAGTCCCTGCTGTGACTGTGCCTTGGGCTAGCATAGACAAGAACCTTAAACTAGCCTGTTTGAACACCTCTAGCAGGGTATCCTCAATAATCAGTATCTCAGGTTTAGCCTGCAAGCTCTACCCAAGAAGCATGAAGGTTTCCTGTGAGATTGAGTTATCACTTGTTCCAGGTGGTTTATAGAGTTGAGGATCTGCAGTTTGATACACACAGATTGAAACACATTGTTTCAGATTATTGTTTTGCTTTTCATTTGGTGTGGTGAACTTTTTATCAAGGTGATGTTTGGCCTTTTGGATTATAGCTGACATACCAAACTGCTGTTGAAGGAAATTCCATTTAAACATGGGAAGATCTTTCATGCGAGGCTGGGCAAATGCTGGAACACGTTGCCCAGAGAGGCTGCGGAGCCTCCATGCTTGGAGAGACTCAAAACCCAGCTGAACACAACCCTGAGCAACCTGCTCTGCTTAAGTTGGACCAGAGATGCCTTCCCCCAGCTTCAGGGATTTTGGCATTCTGTGATTCTTTAATATAACAGTTTTGCAGGTGAATGAGTCAATAAGCATATGAAAGGAAATTCAGAGACTGGTGCTATCTGAAGTACTTCTGTGGTCCTTGTTGTCACTGAAAGCCTGACATTTGATGGATTTTTCCTCACAAATCCCCTCTGAGTTACAAGGAGTACCGTTGTATCCGTTTTGCTGATTGGAAACTAAGACACAGAGATTACCCTTCAGAGCCACAGAAGCATTCAGGTGACCAGCTGTTCCTGGTTTCAAAAGGAGTTGAGCACTGCTATGTCTTCGTGGGTTTGTGCACTGTTGACCTCCAGGTTGTGTCACTAACTTTCTTCTGGCCATCGGTCAGAGGCTGGATGTTTAAAGACATTGTCTGCATATTTGTCTCTTGAAGAGTCAAAGACTGCTGCAGTTTAGAAGCTGTAGTAGAAGTTGACTAATAAACACATTCAGCCTCAGATGGTTTTCTTTAGCAAACAGAAAAGCTAAATTTTCCAACTGCAAAGACTGACAGTTCTGTGCTTTCAATGGAAGAGAAATACAGACTTTTGCTTTAAAAAAGCCCATTATGAATTTAATTATATTTTCAGGGGTTGTGTATATAGGTTTGCAAATTATATATAAATGAAGGCAAGGTCTTTTTGAAAACATGTGTTGTTAGGAGAAAAATAACAACAACAACAAAAACCATACACTCCAGTTTTGATGGGAAAATATTACTTCTGGTTATTGTTTCATCAGTAATCCATAATACCTCCAAGGGGACCGCTACAGTCTGTCATCTCATGGACAGCTTAAAAAAATGGCATGCTATAGAACTGGTAGGCCCTAAGGGAACTTTTGAATAGCTGATACCCTATTTGTGCAATAGATATTTTCCTTGATAACTGGAAATTAAGCTTGCCTGGAAGAAATGTAAATATCATCTCTAATTTGCACTCTGAATTACCATTAAAAATTATGTGTGCACATAATCATATCAAACATTTCAGAGCTTAGAAACCATGATAACACTTGGCACTCTCAGCATCTTCAAAGCGCTTTACAAATATTACCAATACATCCTTCCACCACCCCATATTGTTATCCCTACTTTACAGATGAGGCAGGGGGGTCAGTGAGGTTCCTTAGTGCCTTGGGATCATGCTGACTATAAGTAACACCACTGGGATAGGAACTCAAGAATTTGTCTGTGATTAAGCCACTACAGGTAGACTGCTACTGGTGCTAATTTGCTTACAAGTTGGCAAAAATAATATATGCAGTGACAGAAGTGCATATGATACCATTACATAGCTATTGTGCCTCCTAATGTAGTTAAGATATAGCTGCAGGACAAAGATTTTGTTTACATCAAAAGAATGACTGGAAATAAATGGAGTTTTCCTACATAGGTGCCAGTAAATAGCTTGAATTAGAACCAGACAGATGCATGATTTAAACGTAAACAGGCTAAATCAAAGCAAACTCATTCAGATTAGATCTTGTTCCTAACATGTTCATAATTATTGCTATTGCACTTGGAGGGGGAAAAAATGTAAAGGCTGTGTACTGTAGAGACTCAGCCTAAATTGACCTTGATCATAGTTAATGCCATGAAAAAGCAGTTCATACTGCTAAATCCTTTACTGCCTTGTTTTTTGGTTTTTACTGTGCGAATTCCCAGGTGCTAGACTGTGTTGTGATAAATATTTGATCACACATTTGCAATCTGGAGGGTTTTTATGATAGGCAATGTTCTTGCATTTTGGTTCTGATTCTGACCTATGGAAGCCAATAAGAAGTTTTATGATCTCATGGTGACAAACCAGATTTGGAAGAGAGTTTTCATCAGAATTCCCTGTTGCCCGATCTCAGTGTGCAAGTCAGCACTACATGCTTTTGTAAGCCTTCTGTAAAAATCCATTCTCAAGAGAAGTTAATTCCCAGGTGGCTATGAGATAGACAAGCTACAAAGTTAGTTTTTGTACTATGTCCCATTTTCTTGAACTCTTCAGTGGAGCTGTGGAAACAATAGATTACACCTTGGAAATGGTCCAAAGGAAATAGGCAATCTATTTGTTAATATGTTGGTAGTCAAAGCAGGAGCTCTCAGCCAGCAGCTGTCTTGTGCTAAACTGTTTTTAGTGGTGTTAATCATACCTCTCTTGCTCAAACATTAGCTTTAACGAGGGTACAAGTTGAACCTGTCTTGAAACAAGCCAGAAGGATCTCAGGTAAACTCTGTGATGTGGTGAAGGAACCCTGTCCTCCTTCGCTTGTTGGATCCAGATGTGACCAGCTCACACTGCTCTGCTGCTGGAGAAATGGCAAGATGTAGGATTCCTTAAGGGTCCTGCCTTCCTTTGTGTCCTAGGTGATGTCTGAGGTGGAGCTGTGACTCCGTGGACAAGTTTGTTTTTGCATTACTGTGGAAGGGCCTCAGTGCTTCCTGCAGGTTGTCATGGCTGTTTTACAGCCTTTGATGGAGATTCAACCTCCTGCTACCTTTCAGCATTGTGTGACTGTTTGGGCTGTATTACAGGAGTGTGTTCCTAGCAAAGTTTGCACAGATTGTGGTCAAACATATGGTACAGATTCCATACAGATTCTAAATCTTGGGATCATAAACTGATATAAGGGAGCCACAATTCCCTCCCCTTCCTAAATCATAAGATAAAAGGCAGCTTTGGCTTGGTGGACAAGTATGAAAGTTATAGATAAGACATTCCTGATGTTTGACATCTTAGCAGATGGAATTAACAGCCTTAAGAGACCCTTACAACAGCATACCTTTAAAAATGTGATAAGTGAGTAATAAAGCCATCCTAAAAGATCTTATGTTAGGAACTTAAAGCAAGAGCGTAACACTCAACATAAACTGCTCAGATGTAGTCAGTGGGGATTGCTCTTTGATAGACTCTCAGGATTCATCCCAGCATATGCTTCTTCCTGAGTAGACGGTAGCCATTAATGTCACTTCCGCAGTTCAAAATATATCGTGATGTACTCTTGGAAATCCCAGATGTCCTTTCCAAATAACTGGACTTCCAAAGATTTGGCAGAAAAGCTACAGCTGCGGAGAAGTGGCACTTTCAAACTTCTAGTGACATTGCAAAAAAAAATTAATTTGTTTGTTCTTTGAGCCTTTCATATTCTGTAATTTTTGAGGCATCTATCAGATAAATAGTTTTGAAAGATTGTCAGAGACATAATAACATAGCTTTAGAAGTTGCCTGTTTTCATGGCAAAATTTGCAGTGATTTCAGAGGGGCTAGGATTTGTTTCTGTTAAATGGAAAAACAATGTTGATAATTAGGTAAAGTGTAGAAACATTCTATTTACAGTAGACAAACAGTACAGTGATTGAATTTGAAAGGAAAAAAATACCAGCCAACTTCGCAAGGATGTGAGCTTGGATTTGATAGTTGCAATTCACTAATCACCAAATAATTCAGTAGTGCTGAACAAAAAAGGCATTTTTATCACCATCTCCTCTCAGTTTGCAAGCGGCATTGTCTATCCCACTGTTTCATGTCAGAGAAGAAGGAATTTTAGCAAATGTTTGATTTATTAGAAAGTGAATGATTCTTTGCAGCCATGTGGGGCTAGCCCATGTTTCAATAAGACAAATTGCATTGTAGCATTCCACTGGCAGCCAATGATAACTCATGATCCAGACAGAGTCGGTTATACCAGAATGGATGAAAAGCAGGAGCAAAAGGACACATAGCAGAAGAAAAGAAAATGCTTCAAGAGCTGTTATTTTTAAAAAAATAAATATGACCCTAAACATTGTTTTAGACACTATTTAAAAATATTTCAATTAAGATTCTGCACAGTGTTGCAAGTGGAGTATGGCAGAATAAAGAGGATCATGTTATCTCTTTCCCAGTAGTAAATTATCATATTTATACTCAAAAATACGCTACTGTCAACTTCAGTCATTTGTGTAATTGGAAAAAGGTAAATGATGTAGTAAATGAGACCCTACTATTGGTTTTTGTTAAAAAAAAAAAAAAAAAGTAGTGGCAAATGGTACAGGTTTAAAATGAATTAATGTCAGCTGTGAAAAGCAAACCCTAAGACAAACAAAATCTGACTGTTCCTGACCTTTAGTTAATATTGATAGTTTATCACTAGAGAACTCATTGATTTATTTTTCAGTTCATATCTGATTATCACTTCAAAATAGCACTGAATATTTTAAAATAGCTCAGCCGCCCATGTTTCAGCTTCCACTTTTCCAGATTACATATAAATGTTGCTTTATTTCTGAGTAACGCAATACTGCTTTTTAAATAGGTGACCCGCCAAGAGCAAACCCCAGGGTGATGGGTTGCTTCCTGATTGCAGATACGTGTGTCATGAAGTGCTGTGCTCTGCCCGTCGGCTTTGTTCTCAGGGATACACGGAGCAGGAAGGGTATTGAAATACACAGGAATCCTGTTCCCAGGGAGCTGACAGGCAGACCTGAGGGACAGTGCGAAGTGCATACCTGGTATGTCTAATTTTAGGCCTGCCAGGCCTGACAGTGTCCCTAGAAAAAAAATCTATACTAATTTCTCGGTGACATCCAGAGCTGTAAACTGCAGCATTTTTCATTCCACTACCAAAATGTTCTTGTGCATTTTTTTTTCAGTATTATTTAAAGGAACTGTCAAGCCTTCAGCATTTAACAAGTATTTTTAAACTGTGTTTTTCAGTGTAAACCTGCCATGCATTCAAGGTATTGTTGCATGAAAAAGCATAAACTAGAGTATCATATTAGAAAAGAAATCAACATTAAACATAAAACCAACTTCATTTTATTGCTTAACACTGATATTGTTCCCTGTGGGAGAAGTGTTACAGTTTGATAGGTTCAGGGGGCCCTGTGTGTGCTGGTGTAAATCAGGAATCCCCTATGAATTTTGATGAGTCTCTGCAATTTTACATCAGCTCAGGATTTTAGACCGCAGGTTCAGCATGTATACTGTGTTGAAATAAAGGTGCAGTCATTTCAAATATAATTGAGTAGGCTCATAAGAGGTTCCACTTAGAAGGTAAATTATGGTAACAAGTCAAGAGTGTACTCTGTGTAGTTTTCATTTCAAGTGTATGGTCTTCTGTATTCACTTAACTAGACACACAAATCTAAGCAGACAGATGAGATAGAGGCAATCAAAGAGAAAAGCTTTATTTGGAGCTTATGGTAGTATTGAAGTTTTATTTTGTAGTGTTTCCCCATGAGGCAATTTCAGAAAAAGCGGAAGCGATGGATCACAAACAATTTAATATCTGAATCGCTGGCTGTTGATCAACTGAATTTTGGACTTCTCCCTGTATAATTCTGAAAACCTTTTCCCCAAATTGAATATTTACCAAAAAGGCTGGGGAAGGAATTACTGTGAAGATTTTCTGAGTATACCCTGCTGTTAATTGCCCCATCTCAAGTCAGGAGCATCTGAATGGTGGTGTTGCCTTTCACGCGTGTGCTCTGCAGATGAATGCATAATGCCATATAATGCTTTCGGTCGTGTTCTTTCCAGAAGGCAGTTTCTGCTTCAGGGAATGATGAAGGTCTAGAAAAACATTCTCATCACACCAGAGAAGTGGCAAAGGAAGCATTACAGGGCATCAGTGTAATGGCTTGTGTTAACAATGTGGTATAATTTAATGCTTATGTTGTGTTACACTTTTACAGCTTTCAAGTGCTACACACTTTTGAGTCCAACAACAGTAATTTTTTTTAGTACCCACGATTGTGTCACTTAATGTTTTCATGCTCACCTAAGGTGACTTTGAGGCCAGTCCTATCAACGTGTGCATATAAAGGTAACTTCGATCACTTGAACACGAATTAACTCCATGTATAAGCATCTGAAGGCATAGGCCCTTAACCAAAATCGATAGCCTCCTCTAGAAGTGTAATCACTGGACTTTTTCCTCCATCCAGTATTTTTATCTACTTTAACCCATGTAAAGTAGCTCTTTCTCACAATGAATAAAAGCTATAAAGAATTTTTTACTTAAATTTCATTCTGCAGATTGGCTCATGTCCTGATAATTTTTATTTTTAAAGTTTCGCTTAAATTGTTTTGTAGCTTCAGAAACTGAAATGACACAGCTATTGAATATAGCATATCTGACTGATTCATCACTTAAACTTCTAGCACCTGTGTATATCATGGAAAGGAACTGAACTGATAATGCTACGTAGTGACACAAACACTGATCAGCTTGCGTATGTATGCATAGAGGAAGAATCTGTTGCCCCAACATGTAATGGTTCATTTCTGGCACTTGGTACAGAGATTACAAAATGAGAGGAGAAAACGAGGGAGGATTTTTACTGAAGAAACAGACTTCTAAAGAAACAGTGTAATCAGTAGATTCCTGTATTCCCCAAAAAAGTCCTGGGAGCATCATCCACTCTTGCTTCAGTTGCAGCTGACTGCCTTCTAAGGCGATATATACTCTTAATTTTGATCAAGGAACTAACTAGAAAAAAGGCAGGCAGCAGGAAAAAAAGTTGGTTCAGGAAACACTAGACTTTCTTACATATACATATTACCTCTCCTTCCCGTAGTCACCTGTCGACACCATCTTTCTTCTACCACCTAGGGAGAAGATGTGTCAAGGAAAGTACATCAAGAGTCAATGCTGCAGGCCTGTTGTGGTGTATGTGATGATGCTTCCCAGTTGGCCTCGGGTGTTTCTTTTTTACTCTGGAACATCTGAGCTAATTTCTGGCTCCATGAGGCTGGAAGATGTTTTGCGAGGGGCACTAGAAAGGTTCTTTTGCTCTGCCAATAAGGGTGTCATTTTGTTTGCAGAGATTTGTGAACAAAAACCAAACCAAACCACAACTATTCACTTAAATTTGTATCTGCACACATTTCTAAAGCTGGGGATTTTACAGCATTCAAAAATCTCCAGTACAAAAGACAAGTGGAAAGGTTTGTCTAGCTTGAAGTCAGAGCTATTCAAAACTAGAAAATCCATGTGAAAACAGGTACATTAGTTTACAGCTGTACAAAATAGTCCTTGCTTTGAATGCTCCATAAACTGCAATTTTTTTTTTTTTTTTTTTTTGAGCTTTGAGCTCTGTTGAATTGGAAGCTTCTAACAAAGCAGGCAAGCTGGATGCAATTTCTTTGGACATATTTCACATTGCTCCACGTCTGATTCTACTTTTGCCTCACTTGAGTAAATAAGGAGGAGATTGATCAACATCTAGGACTTCTCAAAGAAATTAGTGGGTAGTCAGCTAAGATGTGAATTTACACAATATAAAGACTGAATGTTCTTGATCACAGCATGTATTCCAGGTGCTACTGTGCTCACTGAAAGGGTTATCACCAATTTCATCTATAGCTGCTGGACATTGCCCTGTAGCAGAGCTGACCGCTCCTGAAAAGGCTGGGAAATACCCCCACTAGCAATTTAGTGGGCAGTAAATCACCAGAGGAATAAATTCAGAGGAAAAACTAGTGAAAGTCGGATCAGAATGAGCAGCTATTACCTATATAAATAAACCTGTACCCCCCGCAGAAATATAACAGAACTCAAAAAATCCATTCCCTCTACAGCCTTCGTACAGTAGTATTTCTCAGCATATGCATACCTTAGTTATTCACAGAGATCCGTATGTGAGTCCTTTGCTGTACTAAATTCTACTTTCTTGGAAAATGTAGAATGAATACTGAGGCTGTGATCTCATTCCTACTACTGCCGATGACAGGAGTCCCAGGGGCTTCACTGCAAATTAGATCCCCTGGAAAGAGACTGAGAGTCAGGACGGATCCGACCTCTCTGCCGTTTCTGGGAGCGAACTCGTATTCTTCCGTGCCCTCCCTGCCTTGCCTCTGACAACTTTTCCAGTAAGATCTTCCCTCTCTCGCGTGCTGTCTCTCCTCTTTCCCTCCCACCCCACGAAAGAAGTTCAGGACAGGTATTGAATAGTCTGCTAGGCTTCTCCTAAAATACAGCCTCCGTGAGCTCTCTAGCAGTGGCTATTCCCATTCCCTGGGTGCTGTAGGTTATTTTCCAAAGAAGTATGTTTTGTTTTAATTCTGTTTTTCTCAGTCTCTGTTCTCATAACTCCATCCTGTCACTCTTTTGATCAGTTATACATCAACTGTAACATAACTCTGTGATTTCATTTGGTACCGCTTACTTCATACAAAAAGGAACTCAGTCTTCAAAGAAAACTTTTATTTCATTGTCTGCTACATATGCAAGTATTCCCTAAGGAACGGGGTTATTTATTATTTCGCTCCCCCTCTTTGCTTTCCCCCATTCCTCTCCAAAAGACTAACAGACACTAATCTCCTTTCATCAGGTTCCCTTCTTCCTAATTTTTTCTTTTTTGCACAAAATGCTCGCCACTACCTTTAACACCTTATTGTGTCTGGAGTGATAATTACTTTCAGTTGCCGCAGCTGGTGCACGGAGAGGCGTGCGGGCCCTGTAAATTGGGAATGGGCAACCTGGGTGGGATTGCAGGAAAATAGAGATCTGCAAAATCAGAAACCACAATTAAAAGAGGGATAGTTTTGCTTTTCAAATTTATTTCTATTTATCTTTTTCTTATTTGAACTCATCTTTGGGACCTATTTCTACTGAGTCACCTCTGCAACAATTTGTGATTCCTGTGTTAGAGAAGGGGACCAGCTGATGCGCGTGACAGAAAATAAGAAAAATATGAGTTGGTACCTGACACAGTTAAAGCTCAGATTCGGAAACAACGCACCCAGACATAGCTGAGAGGAGCCTAGCAGGATAGGGGGAAACATGGGTCTGTCAGTAGGTTTTGAGATCCTCTGGGGCATTATTACTGCTTATTTTAATGTATACAGTATTTTTCCAAAGTCACAGAGTCTTGATTCAATCTTTTACATCTCTCTTGTTTTAAATGTAGGATTGATAAGGAAATTTGGGGTTATCATACAAGTGAATGTGAAGGGTGGGTTATAACCTTTCAAAATAAGAACACTTGCCAACATTTATTTCCCCTTTCCTTCTTTAGTTCTTATATAAGTAGTATGCAGAAATTATTAACAGTATTATTAGTGTATTTTTGTATGTATTTTGACTGTTGCAGTCACTCACAGCATATCATGAGATGTTTTATACTCCTACTAACCATGAGGAAAATGGCACACACTGTTCACTACATAAAATTATTTTTTTGTGAGACTAGTTTATAACTGTTTTCTTAGATTTCCTAAAGCGAGGAGTGCTAAATTATTTAATATACCATTTGAGATGCTTTTAATAAAATGTTTGTCATAACCAGCACTGCTTTGGGCATGCTGGCTCGAAAGCCAGTATTTTGTCTGCTGTCTGCTCTCCCATTCGGTGCTGGAAGCTGTCAGAGGTTTCCCATGCCTACCTAAGGTTAGGAATAATGTTCAGGTTTGGAAAAGTGGGGTCTATAGTGCAGGAGTGGCTGTGGTCTTTTGCAACTTTCAGACAGGTGAACAAAAAGCGTGAATAATCTGTTAGTCTTTATTCAGTTCCATGCTTAGTTAGGTTAGAATTAGGGTTAGGGTCAGGCAAAGTGTTAAGTGTGACAAGCTGTGGTATGTTCCAGTTTCTGTGGGGGAAACCTTATATAGTTGTCTGCTTTAAGCTGGAGTTAGGCTGTGAGTTAGAAAAAGCACAGAGACAGCAGCCAAGATGAGTGTGGGACTTTGCAAGTTCCTGGAGATAAAACAAGAGCAAAGTATCACTAGCTTTGAAGGAATTACTCTTTTTGATTTGCAGGCAGTGCTGGGTTCCCAGGCCTCTTAGATTCAGGGTCTGGGTCTGGGTCTGGGTCTGGGTTAAGGTTATGGTCAGGATTAGGAAGAGTTAGGGCTTTTATTTTTGATGAACTGCTGTATTTTGCTATTTCCAGAAAAGTAAATTGAGGGGAAGTATCAGTATCTGTAAATTCATTATTCATTATTTGTGAGGCACTATGGGTACTTGTGCATATTTTGCCTAAGAGTTACTGTTACAGTTGGGTTAAGTAAACAGGTGAAGATACAGTCAGAATAACAGGGTACCTGCATTCCAGAGGATAAACTGAATCAGTATCTTGAAATGTATCATTCCTTATTTCCAGGTATTATTAGTGCTGGAAGCTGAAAAATTAGTTGTTTTAAATATCCTGGCAAGCAAAGCTTCACAGGGATATTGGGATGCGGCTGTAAGAGACAATGGGAATTCCAAGAATTCAGCTTTGACTTGTCCAAGATCATCAATAAAGGCAATTCCTATTTCATGTCAGGAATTTTGAAAAATAAATAGGGTTGCTTCTTAGTGCCCTTGGATAGCCCACCTGTTCCCATACTTGTACCCAGTACCTCCAGTAGCTATAGGGTGACTGCTGGCTTTCTACCTGTCTTTGAGAAAAAAATTTCCTTTTTCTATGTGATAGCTTTACACAGAGTGCCGTCTTTGCTGATTTGGCCCTGTGTGAACAGTTCTCTAGCTGATAAATGCTTACAGAGTTCCAAGATTTCATCACTGCATCTAGACAAATCCCAAGTTCAAGTGTCATTTTCAGGGTAGCAATGACTTTGATTTCTTTTTTTTTGCTATAAGAATGCACATTTTTTTCTCATAGCAAGTCGCTCTATTAAAATTTCCAAATAGGCATTACAATACTGAGCTGCAGCCAAAACCTTTGCTAGAGAGTTGAACAAGAATCCCAGGCACTTGACCAAAGCAGTATTTCAAGAATATATTGTATTTATTTGAAAGAAGATAATGCAATGCGGTCATCTTTTGCTTCACTACAGGTATAAATCCTCTAAAACCATTGCAGATGTGGCAGGGATATTGCAACCCATTAACCTAACAGAACGTAACTGTTTTTCTCTTGCAAGGCTTGTCTGACTCGCTCTTTTTCTTTTTTTTTTTCTGCGAGCGTGGTTGTATCTGTTAGGTCTGTGTCTATAGTCTGTATGTACATTGTGGCATTGAGTTCCGTTGTCTAGACCATCTCCCTGTGAATTAATGCTGAAATGGAGTGGCTTACATCCCCACACCTTCTCCCTCTATCCCTCTGTGTACACATTAAAATCAGCTAACTAAGATCTTACTCGAAGTCTGGCACTTTTGTGCTGATACCCTACTGAATGGGTATTTTTCAAGTATTTGTATATAATTCAGTATGAGTATGAATGGTAGAGTCTGTCCCTAAAAAAAAAAAAATCACAATTTAATGTGGTATTTTAGTATATATTTAAGATTCCTTCTTGTTGCTGAGTTTGTGTCCAAAATGGAATTACTAGTCTGCATCTTTGCTGACTGTGAATATGTCCATGAGGCTGAATTTCAGATGTACCCATTTATGAATCTGGCTTATATGCTGAATGCAGCATTTTGTGCAGGTCACGTGTTGTATACAAAACATCTGATAAAATGCTGCTCACAGTCTTACAGATCTTAGAAATCCTTTCCATATGTCTAATCTTAAATCCTTTCCATATGTCTCCATCTATACATGAGCACCAATTAGTCAATTAATCTGCCACCTTTATTTAATTAGATAATAAAAAGAACTTTTTGAAGTTAAATCTTATTTCATTTTTCCAGGAATCAAAAATGACAACTAGTAGCAGCAACAAATTACAAGATAAATTTCATAATCCACTCAGTGAATACATTAATATTACAGTATTTGCTGAGTTAAAATAAGTCCAACATTCAATATTCTCCTTTGCAAACAAAATACACTTGCATGAATCCAAACAAGATTTTTTTTTTTTTTTTTTTTTTTCAAAAATGGCTCTTTGTAGCAGTCCTGGAACGATTGCAAGACATTTTGACTCTTCAGTGTCCTTAGAAATTAACCCTATGTTAATGAAAGTTCATAAGCAAGAATCCCTATGCAATGGAAATCCTCCCATGCCCCCCTTAGGGCAACTATCCAGCCGCTTTGCAGTGCCTTAGCAGCACAGGGCAACCAGACCAGGGGCTAAGGTGCTGGCCCGGTATGTCTGTCTCCATTGAACCTGTCTCATTAGCATGCCTGTGTGTTCCCTGAAGACATTCCATTTCATGTGAAAGCAAAATATAACAGAAACTGGATGTTTCTGGGTTTGCTGCTGGCAGCTGTTACCTTTCTGGGGAAAAAAATTCCTCTGCCAGGTTCAGACCTAGAATAAATGAAAATAGCTACAGTGAAGCCCACAGAGCAATATCACTTTGCACCTAGGGAAGATTTGTCCCGTGTATTTCTTACTTCAACCACAAATAAACTCAATATAGAGGCATTAATATTTTTAAAAGGTGGAAGGGATGTTATTTGCCTTTTTCTTGTAGTAGTACAAGAAAATTATTTTTTTTTTCACAAGAAAATAGTTTTCTAATAATAACCCAGTATTAAGTGTCAGGTGGTTGCTTTATGATTTTCAGTGCTTTATTGCAGTCAGCTATTGGGAATGGGGTCAGATTTCCAACTCACTGCAGAAGAGATGCTTTTATTGGGTTGAGCATTGTTGTTTTCTGTCAATGAGTTATCAATTGCTTTGAAGACTGATCACTTTCTTTCTTGGGTATACTTGAGAAACGCACAACTTTTTGGTGGTATCTGAAAGCTTATTAGCGCAGAGCTTATTGAATATAAACCCCTTTGTAAGTGTAGGGATGATATAGATTTGGAAACCAACTTTCAATTATGTTTGGATTTTTTCTCTGAATTCAGAGTGGACAGAACATAAAAAACGTTAGAGGCTCGTATGTTTTTCCTCTCCTAATGACAGAAAAGAAAGTATTTGAGGGTTTCCTTCCAGAATTGTGATAAAATAATCAAATTACAAAATGATCCATTTTGTATATAAAAATGCATTTCCAAATTAACTGTCCTTGGACAGGTTTTTCATAGGAACCTGTACACAAAGAAAATCCTTCTAACTCTCAAACAACTAATATGTAAAGAAATCTATTCCTCTTGCATGTTTTTCAAAGTGAAAAGGGGATTTCAACTGATACATAGCCAAACATTTAGATCATGCTTTGATGAAGTAGTGGAAGTAGTTTATCTGAATCCCTCTATTTAGACAGATGCAGTAATAACATAATATGTATTTTATAAGTGATAGAAAAGAAGGAACAGGAAGGGAAAAATGTAACAAATATTCCCAAGTACAAAATGTACTTTAGGTCTTATCATAGTGAATATTGCCACATGTACTGTATTAGTGTAACTAACTTAAGGAGGACTGCTTGTGATCGTAAAATGAAGCAGAGGTTTTTTAGGATGTGGGCCTTAGAGATTTCAAAGTTGAGCAAAAGAGATTAGGATTCAATTTTTTTATCCTGCTCCTAGTTTTTCATATTTATGTATTAAGCTGCTTGTATTAAGCTCTTCACTAAGTAGTATTTCTGATCTATGCTGCAATTTGTCATGACATTTCTCTAGGCAGCTATTATAAAGATGTCTGCTTCCCTTTTTTCTTAAACAAGAAAGTAGACTGCAAATAAGTCACTTGATTTTTAAATTACTATCAATTAAGAAAATGGAGTGTCAGGGTCCAGAAAATTGATAGCTGAATTCTGATCTTGGATCTGGAAAATACTGAGCCATAAAATATTCATCCACTGACACAAGAAAAAAAGCTGATGTTATGTTCATCCGACCAACATATGTTGTTTGTGAATGTCATTGGAGTTCCAGTTTTTAGAATATTGGAAAAAAGATATTTGAGTGAAACAGGAAAGCAAGTGCATGATCACCTAAGCAGGTTTTAATTTAGCAACTGTTGATACGGGAACTGTTTTCCAAGTTCATTCAGTACAAGTCACTGAAACTTACACTGACTTCAGCGGATCTTGGATTTTTCTGCCAGTCTTTTCTAGCAAGGCGCAGCAGCTTGTCTGTACTGCGTCCAGCCAGAGGGAGAAACAGCACCTGCCTGCCTAGGTTCTTCTGCGGCCTTTCGTCACAAAATCTGGGTGCTTTCCAGATAGCAATGGCTTTATCTTTACTGCCCCCCAGTAAGGCAGTGGATTATCATCACCATTTTGTAAAAGAGAATCGTGGGCCCAGTGACACCGTGGCTTGTTCGGTGTTGTGGGTTGGGCTGCGTGGCACAGCCAGGAACTGAGCCCAGGCCACGGGCAGGCGTCTTGTTCCTTTAGCTCTACATCTGTCATTCCTCACCCTGCTTTTATGTGGTTTTGTGAATTCAACATACTTGACACCTACCTTTCAAGGTGTCTGAGTATGTTCTGACCTAGAGCTGAGCTCCTTTTGCATCACCCTCTGAAAATGAGCATTTCTGAACTCTTCATCACCAATGAACGGTACAAGCTCACTTCTGTCCTCAAAGCCAGAAGCCCTCGAGGAGAGGGACAGCTTGCTAGGCCATATTTGCTGGATTGAGTGTGGGGAGAGGAAGACGAGTGCTTTATTTCCACGTAATGTGCTTAGGAGGAATTGTACAAAACATCAGAAAAAGATGACAAACATTTTTGCAATTTAATTAAAAGTCTAATTGTACCTTTCATACTCTTGCAAATGATACAAAAAGGGAGAATAAAAGAGACAGAAATTGAAATCCTGTCATAATAATGGTTGTGATGAGTTTGATCAAGTTGACTGAATTTCCTAGGAACTTCACTGTAGATTTCAACAGCCTTTGGGTCAGGATCCATTACCTTTATTATTTCTACCTGAGTTCTTTTATCTTTGCTTTTATTTTTATTTTGCCTTTATTTTTTCTTTTGAAGTCTAGCCTTTGAATATGCTTTCTCTGTGGAAAGTGTGTATATCTTCATGACTTCTTTAATGACTTGCTTTTTAAGAGTAAGGCAGAAAAATAGACATTTCTGTAATGCATGCATTTAATTTACAATGAAACCAAAAGGAGATTTATTGGTTAGTACCCCAATTCAGCTGTAGGTTGAACATTTTCCTGATAGCAATATGTTGCCTGAGAAGGATGCATCCCCCCTTTCAATTATTTGAACTTGATGTGATGTCCAGAGAATGAATTGACAAAAAAAAAAAAAAAAAAGGAAAAAAAGGATGAAAGAAAATGATGTATAGGTTTTGTAAAATTTATTTTTTCATCTTTACGTGTCATAAAAATATTGTTAGAACATTGAACTTACATTGTTTCATTAAGCAAAAGTCCAGTAGTTTGATTTATAATTAAGAGCTGCTGATTTACATTTCATTTAACAGTATGCTGATCAGACAACAAGCTTTCCCCAGTTCTACCGAATCTGGAATTGAGCTTTAAGAATTAATCCGGTCAGGGCTTGAATGTTACAAAATTATGTAGTCTGCAACATGTTATCATTAACAAACTTTCCTTGTTTTATCTCCTGTCTTAGTAGCTAGTCCACAGTTTCCTTTCTTCATAAATGAACTACAGTTCTACACTAAATACTAGGTGGGGGATCTTTACTCACTGAAATATTAATGGAGCAGAATTTTTTTTCTGAGACAGACTGGATTTTTCAGTGTTTTTTTTCCCCTCTATCTAACAAAGGTCCCTTCTCGTCAGTCAGCTTTGTAAAAGCAGGGGAAGCAATGAACACATTAGAAACCTAGATATGAGAGAATCCAACAAAAAACCGTCTTTAAAAAAAAATACTTTTGAACTTCAGAGAGGATGCAGCGCTTGCTTTGCAGTGAACACAGGGTTGGAGGGTTTTTTTCCTTTTAACAGACATGTGTAGCACATTTGTTTCAGTTTTATATCCGCTGTCATAATATGATGGTTTTATTCGGGTTTTAAACATGCTTCGGCTAGAAACCCTACATCTTTAAATTAGGCAACCCTGGTGCCTTTGCGATTTCCCTAGCTGCACTCTCTCACCTTACCCAGGTGCATGTTAAATCAGTATTAATGACAATATCATTCTTCTGCAGTCATCTCCTGCCTGCAATTTGGTTTTAATTACCCACCACGTTGTCTTTCCCCCTCACTGACAGCCATTAAATAGGGAATGACACCAGAGCCGTGCTGGTGTCGAATAGACACTTCACCAGGGTGGTTGGTTCTTTTTTTTTTTTTTTTTTTTTTTCCCCCTCCCTCTCCTCTTCTCTTTTCTTTCCTGGATTTTTTTTTTTTTAATAATTAAAAAAAAAAAAATCCCTCCATAAAGCAGGCTGCAGTGCCTCCTCGTGGTAGCCGTGAGAAAAAAAAGGGGTTTATTTTGCTCCGGCTTGTTTTGATGGCTTAGCGATGCTTGCTTTGGCTCATTTAGAGCTCTTGGGGAGAAGAAAAAAAAAAGCAGGATCCTTAAGAGAGAGGAAAAAAAACCCACTTAAAGATTAAGGCATGATTGGGACACGTTGAAGTGTCTCCTCATTGAAATCTAACAGTAACTTTGATGTGGTATTTAAGGCTTGTCTGACAGTCTGGAATGGCTGCTCAGAAGCAGGAGCCCGGTCAGTCCCGGGTGTCAGGGAATAAAGTCCTGGAGGCAAAACTGCTGGCAGAGGTGACCCGGGAGTCCCCGTGGAGCTGGGCTCTGCCTGCTCCCCTGTGCCGAGCTGCTTCTGCCTGCGCCGGCCTCAGATACTTAACAGCCTCTTCCGTTGTGTGGTTGTGTATAGCTACGTAGAATTGTACATAAACACATGCAATAGGAAATTTTCATACCAGGCACGGCCTTTTATAAGGTTTCTAAAAAGCTTCAAAATTCCTTTCACTTTGGCCAGTGGTTTGAAATAGCTTTGCCCTGCACCCCCCCACCCCAATATCTGTATTTACCCCCATGGGAGGATTTCTCTGTGTGAAGCAAATTTCTGCTGAAAAGATTTAATTCTAGACTCATTGCACTAAGTTTTGTGGCATTAATCTTGATTTATAATGCTATAACTGATGGTAGAACCTGGTCCAAGATTTTCTCCGTCAGCCTGATTCTGTCCTGGCCTCTGTGCGAGTGAGGTCAGTTGAAAGGATACGGAAAAAGAGAATTGGGTAGTGATTAGCAAAATAGCATTAGGGAATATATCTGTCTACTAGTAAACAAGAGAAAAAAAATAGAGGCATTTTGGAGGAGTAAACAAAACTTTTTTAATTGAGAAATCTCTTATTCCTGTTTTCCCATCAGAGTGTTAGATTAAAAAAAATAAACTGCTTATTGGAAGGAAAAGAAAATCTGAATACCCAGGCAATTAAGCTGGTAAAGAAGGTTTGTGAAGGACGCTTTGTTTCAGACATGGACAATATTTGATCTTGTTAAATGTCAGCTACATTGATTTGATTTGAGGGACCTAGACTGTGAATCACTAAATACTCACTCTGTAAATTTGTTGTCCCTTACAAGAAAATTTGTGACTGAAACTTGAGGCTTATAATAGTGCGCCTACCAGGAAGGTTTAATCTCTGATAGAGCTTCCATATATTGGTTTACAGCTATATTGAGTCCAGTTAGAATGATTTCTGTTATTTTTTTTTTTTTTACTTTCCTAATATGAAACTTGATGCTTGGAAAATCTGATAAGTGAGTTTCATTTCCCTGGAAATTTATTGCTTCTATTTCCAAGTGCAAGGAAATAAAACAAGTAAAAACAATAAGCAGTCTGTAAGGAGGGTATTAATGAGGGGTCACTCTTTTCTCATGGAGGCTCAAGCTCAGGAGAAAAGGAGAAAAGAGTTGCTTTTGGGGCAATCTAAATAGCTGGTGCAGTATATTTTGCTTTATTTATTTGATAGGAACGGCTCTTTTCTATTTCTCTCTTTAAAAAGTGCTCTCCAAATCTGAACATGGTATTTATGACGAGAAATAGAGTCTTTTCTTCAGGTAGTGTAAACTCCTTTGACTTCAGCTCAGGGACTGGACGATTTTTAGTTGACAAAAGACTATTTATGCTGCATCGAGCATCTCTGAAATTCAGAAGAGCCCATTTGTATATGTAAAAAAGATCCTATAGAATTCCAGTGTCCCATCCTTATTCCAATGGAGAATTGCATTATGCTCATCTAATTCCCTGTTCTTTCATTTGGAAATGATGGTGTTCTTCACTTCTTCCTGGTAATTGCTGTACAATGCTAAAAAGCTGCCAAGTTCCACTCCAGGACTCATTATATTTAGTAACGGTGGAAAAAATTGTTATCTATAGAGCATTTTGTATTGGAAATGAACTGGGCTTCACAACAATGCAGATGTGCATCCTTGTAGATCCAGTTGCTGAATCAACTCCTAAGTGAGGCAGATTCTTCCATTTCAAATGCAAGAAAGACAGTTTGGAGGATAAACATGAAGTGAGATCTAATGCAAAAGGCAAAATGTCCTGAAAGATTATAGTAGGAGACTTTAATGGAGGAAAATTTTGTTGCTAACAGTGTCAGCTTAATTTTAAGATTTCTTTTGCACTAATTCCCTGTTGTTGCCCTCGTTTGCTTAGGAAAGTTGTTCTAGCTCTCTTAATTTTTCATATTGTACAGCAGTGGCTTATTTGTGTGTTGTAAATGCGATGCCTTTTTTTAGATTCTATAGCAGGTTTATTTTTAAACATATTTTCTCTAGGGAAGGGTGCACAGTTTACTCAAAATTTACCATATGCTTTGCATCTCCAGTAAAACAGTTGTGGTAGAAAATACAGTATTTTTAAATCTTGTGAGTTGTGAAGAATCAGAGAGAGGCCTGATGAAGAACACTAGTTAAAATGATAGATACTTAGAAACTCTTTTTCTTCCTAGAGTAAACTGCTTCCAAGAAGTAGCTCAAGAGGGACTATTGAAAACATTATTGTTGCTTTTCAGGTTATAGGCCTTGAACCTACAAACACTTGTGCATGTAAATAACTTTATATAGGTAAGTAAATGCTTTGAACTCAAAAGGGCTACTTGCATATAGGAAGTTTTTTATGTGTGTAAGTGCCTGTAAGATTAAAACTGTAGTTAGTGTTTGATTAACGTTTTAATCCTCCATGGTTGTGCAGTCCTACGGACAATCCAGAGGGAGTTTCAGATGACGTACCTCAGGAGCTGAGTGTGCAAATGAGCATTTGGTTCATTAGTTAGGCTGATTTTATATTTTGAGTTTCAAGGTGATATAAATATGCTTTTTTTTAAAGTTTAAAAATAAAAGTCAAAGTTACTTAATTCTAAACTGGAAGGCTTAGTTTTTCTACAAGTAAAACAGTCTTGGATTTAATTCACAAAATTTTAAATTTTCTATCCTGCCTTTTTCAGCTTCAATATCTAAGTAAAAGTGAAAGAAATGTAGAAATACAATATTGCCTTTTAAAAAAAAATAATAATCTTTGCTTTTCTCATTCAACACTTTACCAAAATCAGTATCAATTTGCAGAGGGTTTTGGTTAACCTAACATCACTGTTTTTTATAAAAGGCCATAGAACACAACCCACATGCCACGGAAGCTATGAAGAGTTTTTCATTAACTCTATTGGAAGCTGATTTAAATCCCATACAAATTATAGGACTCCTAACTACAGGAAATTTAGGAATTCTTCATATGAAATTCTTTATTCAGTTATAACTGTGCCTGTAGGACCACACGATCTACAATTGCTATAAGATTTTTCCACAAATTATTACTCAGCCCTTGAGCAGAGTTTATGACAGTGCTGGCAAATGATGGATTTAGGGAATGTTTTGAGGAAGTGTCTGTGTTTATACAGGAATTAGTAGATGGGCATAGGTGAGACATTATGAAGAGCTAAGATTGGAAAATGCATCCTGCAGGACTGGTGAAGCACAGGAAGAACGAGTGGAACTGAACTCTTACACCCAGGGATCAATCATGGTCCTTTTTGTCCAGCAAAGTCAGGTTTTATTGTGGCTGTTGGGAATAAGCTGCTTTTCAGTGACCAGGGAAAGACTGTGTGGAGCTTCATAGTTCATCCAGCTAATTGCCTTGTGCAGAAGCAAGGACATTCCTGCCGATTTTCTTGGTTTATTTGATTCAAAACCACCTTTTCTCTTCTCTCTTTATACACACACCTTTCTACTGAAATCCTTAAAGCAATCTTTCTCATCTAGTACCTCTTTGACACTGTTTCTTTGTGCATAAAATAGAAATACCGCTGTGCTAGCCTGCTACTCTGAGAGACTTATCGTGAGGTTTGGGTCTGTTTATTTTGCTTAGTTCTGTGTGTGCACACTTGGAGGATAGGCAAGGAACCAGGGGTGAAATTCACCTCTGCGCTGCGTAAACGTTTAAACTTTATGATCCTTGTAGTAGCCTTGTACATAAGGGTGAATTTCATCCTCCATAAATGTAAAGTCTTTCTGTGTTATTACAGTTGCCTCTCCCCATTTACCATTAACTTTGAACCCCCTCTCCGTCATTAAGCTTTCTTTTAGGGCCCAGGCAAATGTCATTCTCTTCTCCTCTTTCTCTGACTGGCTTCTGGTTATATTAGAAAATAAAATTAATCTCAAGGGGAAAATAGCACTTAAAATTATTACTACTGTTTAGCTTACTAAAGTGATTTGCTCTCCATGACCTGTCTCAGGCTGATCCTTGTACAAATCAAATCAGCACACAAAACAGCACTTGGAAACTGTTTCCAGACTCAGAATTTCACAGCTCCTGAACCTTTAGAATGTCACAGGCAAATCAAAAATGAACATATTGGTTTATCTGTCTCTTTAGATCCCAGACAGTGCCTTTTTTTTAGAGCACGTGATTCTCCCATGCTCTGTATTACGTATATGAATAAGCCAGCTGTAATGCTTCTAGGTGAGCACATGCTTAAATGTTTTGCTGAGTGGGGGCTGAAGGAAGTTTCCAGCCACTTCTAAGTCTATCCCTGTGTTGTTGGGGATTAATGTCACTCTGACCGCCAACAGTTTCTCATTAAGCTGTCTAAAATATGAACCCTTACCAAGCACCTGCTCTTCACTTTAATTTGATAGGTTTCATCAGTGGGCTGGAGGAGACAGCTTGTGGACATGCCCAACTGCCATGATATTTCTCTGAGGCTCAGCTAGGTCCCTACCAGGGGCACATGCGTAGAGCTCGGCACCATTCTTCACACAGCCCGCGTAGCCCCAAGAGAGCTGCATGTCCTCTCAGCGTGGTCAGAGATGCCAGCTCAGCGTGGCTGCAACAGCAACATGTTCATTAGTTCCGCCTCTTAACAGTAAATTAACGTAGGTGTTGTGCCTATATGCCTGTATAGGTGGCTATATTCTTTTCAGTCTCAGAGGTAGCTCAAACTGTACTACCTTGGGTGTCTGTCTGGCACACAGGGTTGACACGGTGCAGGTGCGTCCTCAGAGCCCAAACTCCACATCAATACAAGGCTGATCCTGTGACACACAGGTAACATCACTCACTAACATAATTTGTTGCTGTTAGGCTCTAACACCATTGCCTTTCTGACCTTGTTGGGAGTGCAGGATACCACAAGGATGACATATGCTGCTTTTCCACTTGAACTCCTTCCCGTCCAATTCAGCAGACACATATCAATATCTGTGAAATTTAAGCAATGACACTACAAAATCCATGACAACAATTTGTTCGTCTTGTGGTGACCTCTTGTGGAGTCATTTAGAAATCAGGCTTGATCCGTTATGTACAGTACATTCCAGGGAGAAAAAGACAAGAGCAATAATGCAAAATGTTCTCAGGCTGGAGGGACAGTCAGCTTGAGCTGAAGGACACGCAGTCTCTGGCGGGCTCTTTGCATGTGGGTTTGATGACGGGGTCATTTACTTGTATCTCTGTACTTGCTACACTTTCTGTCTTTGTGCTTCATAAAAACCAACCTATAAAAACCAACCTGTCTTGACTCTCAAGCATAGGCTTATCTTTGAAGAATTAGTGTTAAAAAACAAAGTATGTTATAGAAATATATCTGCACCTTCTAAGAAAGATCCTAGTTTTTGTGTCACTCCATTTTTTAAATTGTCGTTGTGCACATATGGTAGACATCAGTGTGATTGCTAAGCTTTCAAGGTGTGACTAGGTGTGAATTGTTTAAAACAGGACTGCCACCAAGTTAATATCGCAGTTTGTATTTGGAAAATCTAGAAGTGATTGTTCTTCACCCCATGCCCATGTCTAATGCATAAAATCAAAACCTTCCATGCCATTCACATTATCTTTTGTGCCGATTCTGCTCAAAGCCAACCTTTATTTTTCATTAATTCTTGCAAGGCTTGAAGCTGTTCCCAATGAAACCAATTGCCAAACTGATTGTGGAAGCCAGATCAAATCTGTAGTGTAATTTCCCCCCTGCTTTTTTATTGTCCTTGCTCCAAGTCATTCCTGTCTCATGCAAACTACAATAACTACAGCAAGCATTTACTTGTAGGAAAAATTATCTCAACTTCCTCTCTGTGCACATAATATCTAGCGATGTACTTTACTGAATAACTGAGAAATGTTGTTGATTATTCAGAGTTTAACATGATGAGCCCTTCCATTCTTCTCTTCATTGAGACCAATTTATTCTTACACTCAGATAATGTTACAATGCTCTAAATAAATAAATAAAACCTATGACCTATTATAAGAAGTATCCCCTTTGCAAAGATACTTCTAAAAACACCCACTTGGGTCAAGGTTTTTTCTTCCCCTCCCCGCCCCCCCTATTTGTTTTGTTTTTCATTTTTTGACTTTATTATTTGGTCACTAAGAAAAAGGTTTGCTGGGGTTTTTTTAAGCTTGAGGGAGAATATGAATGTCATAAATATTTCATTTTCCTAGCACATCTTGCATTGTTCCTCACTTTCAGACCTTGCCAGCAGTCAACACAGTAGTAAATTTCAGCACCTGTGGACCTTTTTCAGTAATTTATGATTTCCATTAGATTTCCATTAGAGATGGACTAAAACGGTTTAGAAAAGTGCTAGCACCTTCAGCCATACGGATTTTGCCTGTCTCTGAGGAGGGCGTGTTGTATTTTGCTGTCTGTGCGTATGCTGGCTGCCAAAGGTTCGGTTTGAGCTATCAGATCTCAACACCAGCCAAAATGCCTTCTTGAACATTGGAGAAGGGAAGGGCAGGTTGAAAATACAAAAACCAGGCATCTCAGTAAAAATGTTGCTGTTTCTCCCATTCTGCCCCTGCATGCTTAAGAGTGCAAATTCAGCTCACAGTGACCAGTAACTTTTGTTGGGTCACTACGAGTGTCTGTATTTTCTAGAAACCAATAGCCACACTTTTCTTTGTTAGCGGCACTCCATTCTGAGCTTTGTGGGGTGCCTTTCCCCTCCTTCCAGCTATTCCTCTTACACAGCTATGGTCTGGTACAGGGATTTGGTGGTGGTGGGGATTTTTGTGTTTTAATATCACTAGGAAATATATTGGAGGGAGGCCTTAAGGAAACCAGGTAAGAAGTTTGAGATTAGTTTGATTAAGAAATTGGCTTGGTATTCCATCCAGGTCTAATGAGAACTTACAGGCAGCCCATGTTTGTTCCAGAACTAGTTTTGAACCTGGAAAATCTCCCAGCTTTCAGCTCTTCATGCCTCCCACAAACGGAGATACAGCGGCAAATAAATCACAGCAAATAATTTAGTCATGAATTGTCCATTGGCATTGTATCATAGCTTGAATATATTTCTCATAATAGCTCACGATAGTCCCATTGACATCCACTTGACTTTTATTAAGTTTTGCAGATTTCTCTCTCATATGAACGGCTCTGACTGGCATATGATTCTAGCAGCTGATTCAAGGATTGAATATTAGACCAGATATTGGATGAAATACTGTACCCCATGGCATTTTCTGGAAGCTGTCCTTGGGGCAGGATTGGAATTTTGGTCATTCTGTCAATTCTGTACTTATTAATTATTTTAACCAGCTGTACTACATCTAGCCACCATCCCTATGTAAAACTTTTCTTTTGTTGCCATCCTCCTACCACCTTTCAGCTTTGTCATTTAAGCAGTAGGGCACTCCAGGCTGCATGGATCATGCTGAGATAACGTCATACTCTGAGTGCACTTCACAATGGTTTTCAGCAAGCCGAGGAGTGACATTATCTCAGCAGGACACCTGCCCTTCACCTTCCATATGGGGACCCACCTCTGAAAGGTCAACACTTGTGATTTAAAATAATATTTTAGCCATTGCTATTCAGAATTCAAAGAAAGAGGGGAGTGAATGTCAGATAGCCATGAAATTCACAAAATCCATTACTCCCAACAAATGACAACTGGCCCAAGACATGCACTTTGAACATAGTTTTACTTAGGTTTTAAGCACAATTTTTAAAAAAGAACATTCTGCAGGATATCTTAACGATATTTAAGGATATTTAAGGATATTTGTAGCCCAAGTGCTGGCAGAGTAGCAGTTTGCATTTTAAAAAAGTTATTTGTTTTAAAAATGCATTCATGAATTAATACATTGAGGACCTTAGCTACTTTTATCTCTCTGCTGCTTCTCTATGTACAGCTTATTTTGGAATAGCAGTAGACCTACTTAAAAGATTGAAGTGCTGAAACAGTGGATGTGTCTCATCAGTATAGTGTATCTTCCTTCCAGTGGAGCATCTACCACAAATTTTTGGGGTAGAGTATTTATGAAATTATTATTTTTTCAAATCTTCTTTACTTTCTAACCTGTAACATAAAACTGAGAAAGCACTTTTGTGATGTCAAAAATGGTCAAATAAGCCACACAATTCCTCTTCTGTTCCTTCTTTTTCCTTTGTATAAAAAATGTAACTCCTGGAGCCCAGTTCTTAAAACAAATGTTGTTTGTGGAAAATGAAACATATCTTCCACACATGTTTGATGGTATTAAATTTGCACCTTTTTTTTTTTTTTGTCATTTATGCTACTAAAGCACAGCAGCAGAGATGGCAAAGGTAAAGAAAAAAATCTGATTTATCATGGTTTTCTTTGATTTTACTGCTGATGCAATTCCAGTGAAATTAGTGGAGTCCCACTAGCACAAGTCATGCAGTGCCGAGCCACGCTGAGGCATTTTGCTTTGAGAATCTGGCTGAGTACTTCTGAGAAATGTTTCTCAATATCAGCTCAGCATGACAAGGGCATCAACTGGCTTGTGGATAGGAGTTTATCTTCAGTGGTTAGACACACCTTTGATTTGCTGAATAATGCCTCATATATTGTTTGATGCAACAGCAAATGGAAGGCAATCATTCTGGCAAACAAATTTAAGAAGTGTCTAGGGGAACAGGTAAACCACATGTTTACAGATACCATTTTTAACCTCTTTGTTCTAGCAGGGTTCTGTTATTCTGCCCATCACTGTACTTTCTGAAGATTTTGCAGAAGAAAGACATAAGGATTTTTGTTTCATCATTATCACAAGATTGCTAGATTTCATTAAAGAAGTGCATCTGATTTTGCTAGATTTCTGACTTAGTTTTTAAACTGAGAGAACTTGGCTGTGCTGTGATAAGTGCCCTCTCTTAAAATTCCCAAAGGAATCAAAACTGCAGTTCTCATGGGAGTCTTCCATTAGTCATAACAATAACAGGTTATTCATCATAAATGCCCTTATGTTTGGAATTTTTACAAATTTTGTTCTAGAAGTATATATTATGTTCAGGGCTACCTAGTAGGAATGAAATTAAAGTAACAATTATTGAAAAGACATTTTAACGATAGTTGTCAAAACTGCATTGTCTTAGAAATGGATTAAAAGAAGTTGTCCTGTTTTCTTCTAAATGAGAGCTATTTCCATTGAGTTTTTATTGATAAATTTCCAGAGACCTTGAGCCGTGGATTATTTTCTAGCAGTTAACATTCATATTTTGTGTATTGTCTTTCCTACCATGTTTTGAAACGTTATGGAACATGTCAACAGGAATTAATAAAAATTCAGTCGATAGTTGAAAGCATAGAATTAGTCAAGCTATGAAATGGCAAAGACTTTTTTTTCAGGGACAAAATACCCCTGGGGTGGGGGTGTGTATATGTGTTATGTACGTGTGTGTCTAAGGTAGAGCTTTCAGCTCTACTCCAGTGTGCCAGTGCAACGTAGGACTGATTTCCAAATGCACAGTTTGTCCTGGACAGAGGTGGGCCATGTTTCATCACTGTAGAGTCTTACTTCAAGCAAGTTTTCTTCCTCTGTTTTCCATGAAACTGTTTAATTCATAGAGCTTTGATGTTTAAACTGGTCCTGACCTTCTGTGAGTACTTCAAAAAGCGAAAATTAGCTGCTTGGAAAAATATAACGACTTAAATCTAGCAATTTGGGACACACATGTTAAAGCCCCACTGAACTTGTGTTGACTTATTCATTTCTTTTGGGTGTTTTTTTCTGATTGACTAGAGAAAGGTGTTAATTTTCAAGACTTCAGGAATTTCTGTTTATTGATCTGTCTTTGAAACATTGTTCCCGTTAGAAGAAGAATCCATCAAGACACAGGGAGCTGCTCTAAACACAGGGTATAAAAGACTTTGATTAACTTTATTTTGGCTTTTACTTACCTCTAATGAGTAAAATGATTAATTGAATAACACTCCCTGGCTTCACTATAGTTGATGGTCCATAACAACTCCCCTGGTTCTCATAGTTTATAATTTAGCTGTCAAAATATTCTCTAGGTTAGATCTTGGCAAGAAAGGTCTTGACTTCACTTTTTTTTTTTTTTTTTTTTTTTTTAACGAAGCAAATCTACTTCAACTATTTGTAAGTTATTAAAGTCAGTTGAAAACATCCCACTTTAAAATATTTACCTGGTTGATGTTAGGTAGTTATTATTTTAGGAGGATAACAATGTAATACATAATTTCAAAATATTTCAAACATGCAACTTAGCTTTGCTATGATTTCTTACAGACTGGAATATACTATAGTGTCAAAAATTTTCAGATGGGGCAGCATCTCTACTGTGTATTAATGATAATTTTTGGAATAGTTGAATTTAGCAAATTTTTTCTGTGATCAACAGCAGCTTGATATTTTGGAACTTTTAAAAGAATTTTTTTAAAGTGCTATCTTTTCAGATGACTTTTGCTCTTCAAGATCTAGTGCATTAAAATACATTCAGGCCCTGTAAGCACAAAGACATATGTTTCCTTCAAGACAGGCTTCAGTTTTAAATACTACAGGACTCAGCTTTTGATCCTAGGAGTAGTTTTCCCCTCACATCCCTGAAGTACAGTTTTCTGTTTTCCTGGAGAGAACACATCTTTCCCACGTGTCCTAACTCTGTTTTATCCCACCAGTTTTGAGGCCTTTTTGGTGATTAAATTCAGGCATCTGTTCCTAGGCAATCCTGTTTTCAAGTGGGTCTTTCCTATTCAAAGCCAATTGAAGCCCTTTGCTTGATTACAATTACTAATAGATAGATACAGCTGTTGGAGCACTGCAGCTATGACTCATGGGTCCTTCAAAAGAGAGAACTTCTCTCACCTTTAAAAGCATTCTGGAGGTTCAGGATAACACCTGAGCCCTATAGCAAGGACATCTTAGGAAAAGGTCTTGCCTCAGCTGTTTGCCCTGAGCAGATGGTCGTGTGGGGTGGGATGTATTTCACCATTCAGAAAATCAGACCTGTGCAAAGTGCCAACTTCTAAAAGCAACTCTCTTTTTTCTGAAATTTTTGATGTTCCTTATAAATCATGCTGTTACAACTAGTTGTATTTCTGTAGCTAATTTAGCCCATGTAATGATGCTTTAGCTTGACATAGTTGTTCTTTTTTTGTAATTAAAAAGATTTGATGCATTATGCTAGGAGTATTCCCTTCCATTACTCTACCCCCTCTTCCAGTGTGTTTTGGTGTGGTGTTTTTTTTTTTTTAAATATTAAGTTCACTTCCTTAATCTTTTACACCTGCTTTCAAGGAAAAAAAGTTTCCTACACTGTTAATTTTACATGTAAGTTTCTCAATTCTTATTTTGACGTATTAAGTCTGTGTATATGTTCAACATTATTTTATTCTTATTTCTAGTGGAATTTTGCCATAATTTCCGTGCATCAAAGGGAATATGCAGCTAAATATGAAGTCTTCAGTGTTTCCATTAAGCCAAATCCTTTAAGGTGCTAATTCCTCTCAAATTCCTTAATTTTACTGATAAGAGAAGATGCTTATTTTAGTGTAGACCTCTGAATCTTCCTGTATTTTTATTCACTCAGATTACTATAATAGTAGTCCAAGGATATCCCGACAATAAAATTGAATGGAAGAAAAGATCCTTCATAAATGAAATATATTATTATTATTTTTCTACAAAAATCTCCTAAATTCCCCACCAAAAAAAAAGCATATAAAATTCTACACTGTAAATATAAACTTCTACAAGTGGGACAAATTCTTATCTGGCTAAAATTAACATCCATGGTACTAGGGTTTATTAAAGTAATGGAAAGTGGTGCACAGATATTGCATGCTGCAGAAATCCTTTTTAGTGCTATAATAAAACATAAAATAAAACTGTCTGTACTTCTCTACGTCAAAACCACCCGTTCCATGCAACACCACTTCTTAAAAAACGGAGTCTGACTCTTGTCTCTGTAAAACTGTTTTATGAGAAGATAATCTAAAAGTCTGTCCAGAGCTTGTCAGTAGAATAGGATTGCTGATAGCAAGACCACACAGTGAGACACTAAGCCATTTTTTGACTCACATTGGCAGATACATGGTACAAGCGTGGAGACATGGAAGTTTTTTAACAAAACTGAACGGCAAACTGTTGTCTTGAGTGGCAAGGAGCATCACTTAAAACAGCATCTGAGTTACCAGTGGGCATTAGGTGTAGGCTTAAGAAAAATTTCCTTGAGGATCGCTTTTAATGAACCCTCAGGTCTGAAGTGAGCTGATGAGATCAAGCTGTAATGCAAGTGCAGACAGGTTTCTTAGGCTTATTCACACCGATGTTATGTTTCATTCCTCACCAGCGACATTTCCAAAGCAGTTTATGGTTCCTCCTGAAGACTGGCCATTTTAACTGTGCCAAATTATGTCAGATGTGGGAACTCTGGGATCTAAAGTGATGCAAACTGGGGAGCATGGATTTTTCCAAGATCTTCTAATTAATTTCTTTTATGAAAATTAAAATTTGACTGTGTCTTAAGGTGTAACATTTTCAATTCTCAATTTACAATATTTAAATATTCAAGAGTTACCAACTGGGCTTTCCCATCTCGTAATCTGAAGAAGTCCACACAGAGTTGGTGTGGTTAATACTACCATTGAGATGCTACGTGAAAAGTCTGTGTGCAACATCTATTGACAATGTCAACTTTACACTTAATAAATGAGGCAGTACAGGGGTTATTTAGTCAGTAATTAAATGTAAAAGTCAATATGTAAGTCCAAGAAGAGGCCTTGAGAATCTTGATCTTGTTAAACTCCTATCTCAGTTACATGATCAAAGACACTAGAAGTATTTTTCTGTGCAACTTTGAGTATCATTGTCAAAGTCACTGACTCTTCTTCCATAGGGATTTTGATTGTTGACTTCAGTTGAAGTAAGTTTAGATCAACACTGAGCTATTTTGAAAAATCCTCCCTGATACTTTCTCTGAACTGAGACATCTGAATCTTTTGAGGTTAACCCATCCTTGTTTTGGAGTCATCACCATGTTTTGCAATTTCTTTTCTGCCCATTCTCAGCTGAAGTTACTTCAAATGGGAGTGAAAAAAAAGTAATTTAATCTTCTTTCTTTTAACAGGTAGAATAAGCAGCAGGTTTTGTGAAGATGTGATCAGATTTGTATAGCGAAGTTTATTGTCCCTGTAAGCGATATCAATCGTATAATTCTTGTTCTTTGATTTCCAGTTTGGTTATGATAGGGAGAGATGGCATATGAGAGGTGCTTCCCTGAGCTTTTGTGTTGGTTGGTTGGTTGGGTTTTTTTCACTGCCACGTATCTGTTTTTCCCCAGAATGGCACCTGCTACTGTGAAAAACCTATTAAGGAAGCTTCTCTCTTTCTAGGAGAGACCTTGTGGCTAAAGAAAAAGCATCCTTCTATCTGATTTTAGCGAGTGAATTGAAAAATCTGACTGATATATGTAAGCTGGATTTGGAAGCATTGCCTCAGACACCTTCTTCTCATTTTGAATATAATTTTCTTGTTATATATACAAAGTTCAGAAGAACTTCCAGCAGTCTAAGTAGTGGACAGAAATGTAGAAACTTCAGCAAGTTTAGAAAAATCATA
Organism: Strix aluco; assembly: GCF_031877795.1. Classification (NCBI taxonomy): domain Eukaryota; kingdom Metazoa; phylum Chordata; class Aves; order Strigiformes; family Strigidae; genus Strix; species Strix aluco. The sequence goes on along the minus strand of NC_133942.1, from coordinate 16,259,385 downwards.
TGGGATATTTAACGGCTGCGGTCATTGAAGTATCTTGTTGGTATTCATTTATTTGGAAACAATTCTTGCTGTTAGAAACATTGAGGAGGGTGAAATTTTGGGGCTGGATCTTTGGCTGAGATAAACTACTATAGCCCTTTAATTCCAAATATTTGAAATTGTCAGTGCTGAGCATATTGTGAAATGACACCTGTCATATGGAATCTGAAAAAAAACCACCATGTAAACATACAAACTGCTTCATTCTCATCTAATGTAGTAGATAAACCTTTATAAACCTGAAATGCTTACATCTACCAAGAAATTAGATCAATAATGTGCCTCCAGTATGGCTTATCTCTTTTTGTTTTAAAGTAAAGCCCACTTCCATGTCCTCTGTGGTACACACAAACAGTGAATATTGAACTTTTCTTTTTCTCCAGTGATTTTCCTGTCAGTTCACTCAGCCAAACTCCTACTCGTGTGTTTCTGTCATTTCTTTCATTTCTCTTTAAGTTACTTAATAAGATGCACCTGTCTCCTATCCTATTAATCAGGCTTGTCGTAAAACAATTGTACAAATACTAAGAATCTGCATACTTGCATGTGTTTACCTTGGAATAAGTTCACTTTGATGTTTCCATGAAAGTTCACGTTCTTGTTTTTATAGCTTTCTTTTTAAAAAAGGAATTCTTTATATGCAAATGAACATTTGCGCTTTGTGTATGTTTTTATGAATGATAAATAACTGCATGAAAAATGATGTAGTGCTTAGATGTGCCAAGCATTTTTATAGAGTGGTATTCCAAGTAACAAATAGCTGATTTATGGCAACTGGTACCCTTGAAAATTAAGGATACTTTTTCGAGATTCATAATATATTTAGAGGAGCTATAATTTACTGTGTATTATGCAAATCATCATCATCCTCTTATCTTCTCTTTTTTCCATTTGTAGCATGCTTCACTGGTGCTTCTTGGGTATGTGTGGGTGAAGGATAATTTGACTGCCCTCTAGCACTCCAGTGTCTGGTATTGCACAATCAGGGAATCTGGTGTCACATTAAGGCAATTCTTATAATATAATCAAAGTTCTGATGTTGTACTGTCCTTTAGATGAAACAAACTAATGAAATGTATTGACCCTCCTTGCGCACTTCTGAAGCGAAATGACTAAGCGGTATTGAAACTACATGAAATACATTGACATTGATTGTGAAGTCTGCGTTCCCAGAGTCACTTTGGTAGCTGATTAAAGTGTCACATTGACAATATAGCCCCTTTTGAACAGGAAATTAATACCAGCCTGGTGGCAAGGAACGTTCTTCCAGACTGTAGCTTGCACTATCACCAATCCTCAGAAATGAATCAGAGGCTCAGCTATTCCAGTGTGGCATACTGCTTTCACTGATTATAACAAATATATTGAAATTGCAACCACCACGAGGAAAAAAAAAAGCTTGTGACATTTTATGTTTATTCTCATGATTCAATATGCTTATTACTGATAGGAATTTCAACAAAGACTTAACATGAACTATGTGTTTTCAGTCAGTTAAAGCTCCATTGAAAGTACGAGTCACATTAACTATGTCTTTCTAATCCATCTATCATCTGTTTGAATACATAAAAGCCTTTGTTTTACTATGTGGCTGATGTATGCACAAGTTGGGGGAATTTCTATAGATTGGGATATACAAGCATAGAAAAAAAATGTGTGTGTGTGTCTGACAGACAGAGGGAGAGAAAATTATGTATTCAATGCATCGTGCAGTGCTAAAAAGGAAGGAATGAAGCAGGTGGAGCAGCAGTAGAAGCTTAAAGACAGGATCATCTCTGAGATCTCAGGGCCCATTTCTCCATCCCAGGAGCATCCTTTATAAACAGCCTGATGTAGGAGAAATGGAAGGAACAGAAAAGGAGCTGTGGCATGGGAAACAAATATTTATTCATTACCAAGTGGGAATCTAAAAGAGAAAATTATGCAGATGTAGAAAACAGACGCCAGTTCTATCCTGGAAAGATCAACTTCTAGGCCTGTCACCATCTCGCAGCACAGTCCATCCCTTTTTAAATGAAACGAAGATGCATTTTTGAGCACTGTGTTATCCAGCCATTGTTTTCTTTCTTGAAATGAACTTTGCACCGTAGTTTCAGTGAACAGAGCTATGCTGGTTTATACCAGCTGAGACTCTGACTCAACAGGCAGTCACGTCCCCTTACACCTATTCCCAATTCTCAGCTGCCTCAAACAGCTGCCTTTCCTTCAGTCTCTGCAATCCTCCAAAGCTCTTTACCTTATAAAACTCTCACTCTGAGCGCACCAGGTCACAGTTTCCTCTTCTAGGTCTTAGACTGGCCACTCAATTTATATCACGTGAGCCAGCTGCAAGCCAGATTTCCTTCATGTCTCTGTGCAGAGTTATGGAGGGGAGGATGAAATGGGAAGGAACAGCTCTCCTGTAAGATATGTAAGTGTGATGCTGGTGAATAGACTGGCCAAAGAAAACTGATCAAGACTGGAGGAGTTAGGAGAGAAAAGGACGTAGTAAAAATTCTTGCCTTGTTGTACAGCAGGGAGGTTTGGTTCATTAACTTGTGAAAAGGTTTGGGGGTTTTCTAGAAGGTATCACAGAAGTGCAAAGCAACAATATGTCCATTAATAATCCTTTTATTACAAGTTAGCTGTACAAATAATTCCTGCATATTTCTTTCCACATCCAGAGTCCAACAATCTCTCTGTACACAGCTGCTCTGAGCTAGGGCTGGCCAGATAGCACCCCATGGAAAGAATTCTCTCAGAAAATGCCTGACTGGGCAAAAAGGTAGTGTTTTATGGAGATGCTCTGATCACAGAAACTAAGTAGGACTCTGCTGGAACCAGTCACCCAGCAAGGAGTCAAAATCCTGGTGCCTTTGTGCCAGGCTCTCAAAGCCAGCAGTGCGTCCAGGGGACCGAAAGCCTTGGGCACCCCAGCTCCTAGGCGCAAACTCCCACAGGGTCTCCGACTTCTCTGCTGTCAGCCTGGCCCTGTGGGTCCTCTGGAAGCAGGAGCATCCAGCTGCTTTTCAGCCTGCTATGAAGGCTAATTCAGCTGGAAGCCTGGCAGCGCTGGCCACTGCCTGCCCCAACACCAGGGTACCTTGCTAAGGAGGATCACATGTGAGCTTTGATTTGAGAGCAATCTGCTCTCTGGGTCACCTGCGAGCTGATGCCCGAAGGACCCATAACCCCTGAGCCATTCCCAGGTCTGTCCCAGGATGGTGCAGCATCCCACTGCGTAAAGCAGAGCAATCCATCTAGCCTGCGTTCAGTCTGGGTGATTTGTTGGAGGGATTGGGAGGGTGGGAAGCCCCTTTCTAACTCGCCTCTTCTGGAGTCTGTGGCTCCTTGTTCACGAACATTGTTGTTACTTTCAGCACTGCTCCTGCTGTTGATCTTGGCCTTTGCTTCTGTGATTTCTGTTCCCCGCTGCACTACTTAGGTGAACAATAAGTTCCATCTCCAGCAGTGGTCGGCCTCCTCTCTTACCCCTTGCCTGCAGGAATTTCTTTTGTTTGGTTTGATATTTTTAGTCACGCTGTGTTGTAATAATAAGAACAAGACCATGGGTATGCTAGATTCCAGCCTTCCTTCAGTTGCCATGGCTTGCCTTCGTGCGTTGTTATTGCTTTGGATGAGCTGCTGCTGCTGCTGCAGCCCTACTCCTTGATTTCTGCTTCTTTAATACTGTTCCCTGCTTTACTACAAAGTGAACAGTGGTGCTTGTTCTCTCTGTCTGACATCTTGAATCCACCCACGAACCCATTATTTTCTGTAACGGCCAAAACTGGTGTAGGAGGGGGAAAAAGAAATGAAATAAAAAAAATAAATAAGAATAAAATCATGTGCACTTTGAGACTATTCTCTGCACTGTTGAAAGTGCTTGTGCACCCAGCTGGACATGTAGATCAGGATGTGACCCTAAGCTCTGTGTTTACACTGTACCCAGGACATGGTGTGCTGAAATGGGCACACTGAGGGGCCCTGAAGGTCAGACAGAGTTGAAATTTCTGGTCTATAAGAGATTATTTGTTTTAAAAATTGAATGAAGCTATGCTGGTGGGACCAAATCATGGGTATGCTTATGAGGACCTTGTACACATGGAGACAAGGTCTGAGGGAAGAATAAACTGGCAACATCCCACTCTGCTTGTCACCCTATGGCCACTTAAGTGCTTAAAGGGGCACAGACTTGCCAGAGATAGCCAGGGATTAAGATAGGCTTTGCCAGCAGCTTTGGAGAAGCTCTAGTGTCTGATGCAAATCACAAGCTACTCTGAACCCTCAACGCTTTTTGTAACTGCTCATTTCATGCTATTGATAAAACTAATTTATTAACTAGATATCCTTTCATTACTAATTCTTTGCTCTTTCTCTACACTTGCCAGTCTCACCTCAATCTGATAGAAGGGAATGAGTAACAAAAATTTGAACACTCCACATCCAAGAAAGTTCCCCCAAAGTACTGCTTTTCAAAATTTTCCTCTGTGATCTTAACTAACAAAAATGAAAAGGCTGCTGTGTTCCTGGCCCAAAGTAGGGAAGCTGCAATATATTTTGTCTTCCTAAATTTTATGTTGAAAACGGTTAATTTTATCACGAGGAGTTTATACTTTAAAAATATATTTTCTGAACTAATGAAGTACTTTGAATACTTCAGTAGAAGGGAACCAGTAAACAAAAGGTGTCTGACCTACTGCTGTCATCCCTTTCATAGGACTTAACTGTGTGCAATCTGGATCACATCCTTCTGCCCTTCTCCACAAGCTGGTCTTTCATATGTTATTTTAAAAACAGAGAATTGGATACTCTCTTATTTTGCAAACAAGTAAAACAATCCATATGTATATACTTATAGAAAACATCTATATATCTCTATATGTGTGCATACATATATATATACCCATATATATAAAATAAGGAACTGCTATCTGATTTTTCCAGCTGCAGTTAGTCATTCACCTTACAGTACAAAGCCCTTCCCTTTATATGTAGGTGCAGGCTGCTGTAAGTCTTGGCTCTGTTTTTATGATGGTTAGCACAAAAGGGTAGCTATTTCATCTATGTAATTCTTCACCTTTTGCACTAAGGGAGCTTCCTTGGAGAAGACTATAACATTTTACTGATTGCTCTTGTAAGCAATCCAAAAATCAAGGAATCTTGTGTAGTTTTCTTTAATGCAGTCTGGATGATGAATTTACATCTATATATCAGAAACACTGTCTTCTGCCCTACATTACTAATGTCAGAAAATTGCCACTATATAATTCATCAAAGTATTTCTATAGACTCTCCCTTTATTATCTCTTCTCTTGCAAACGGTATAATTTGCCTTCATTCTATGTCAATGAGAGGAACTTTAATCTTGGATACTGCTGTATAAGGTGCTGTACACATTAAAAGAATGGCAAGGTAAGGAGAGGATGGGCCTGGATAAAAATATCGATTAGGAGCTATTTATTAGCAACTGCAAACATGACAACAAAATTCTTTTTAAAAGCAGCTTGAAAATTTTGCTTAAAACAATCATATAATGAAAGTCTATTTGCACTGTACCTGTTTTAATCAAAATTATTTCCTAGAGTTTCTTTTACGCTAAAGATTATATGCTGAATTCTAAGTTATACTGCTTTAGAAATGTGCAGAGCCGTAAAGTGAATTTAACTGTGAGAAAGTCTCAATATCTGTCATATTGTACCTTTCACCCTAGAATATCCTAAAGTACTTTTCACACGTAAAAAACTGATATGTAATTGCACCTGCTTCAGATATGAAATGCAGCAGTTGTTTAATGGTGCACAGAAACACTAGACAAGGGTATGAGGCCAGAAATTGAAGAATACAATATCCAGCTGAAAATCCAGGTGGGATTTAGGATGGTAGGATGTAATTGCTTCAATTAGAATTTTGTGAGAATAATATATTTAATAGGTGCAATTCCTGGCCCATTGGAGTCAATGAGAACATTGCTGTTGATTACAAATGAGGTTGGAATTCCTCTCATATCTCTACCTTTATGAAAAGTTTAATGAAATAATGTAGTCAGAATTGTTTGCAGGATCTTGATTTTTTTCATCTCCTCCAGAAGAATTGGCTTGATCTTCAGTCCAGCATTATAGCTATGAAATCTTGTTAAGCACCTGTTTTACACCCGTAAAAGTGAGAGGAGAATTGGATCCAGAATCTCCTATGGCCTTTCCCACCAGTGTGGGATATTGGTTCATTCCAGCTCAGATAGAAATGTCAGCTGCAGGATCAGCCTGACGCACACAGCTGTTCCATGGAGGTTTCCAGTAAAAAAGTAATTTCCCATACAAGTACCCAGGCTGATAGCTCCTATGCTATGCTGATCCTGTCAGATCTCACGTGGTAAGGTTTTATGACTGTAGGCCATGTTTTAAAATATCAAATGTTTCTTTTTGGTCACTGCAGAATGTTAATAGGTAATGGCGAGGAAAGGACTGTGATTGCGTAGAGGCACAGGAAATATAAACTGTGAAGCTTAATATACTTCTGTGGTGAATAAGGAAAATATTTTATTCTACCCATTCATCTCCCCTTTCTCCTTCCCTCCCTCCTTTTTTCCCCTCAGTTCTTCTTTCAGTATCAGAAGGGTTTAATGCTAATCTTAATGAAAATCTTGTATTGATTTGGTTTAGATCCTGAGCTGTGTCATGCAAATACCAATCTGTGAGCTGTTCAATTCTGTTTACACATGCATCCTAAAGTGCAAAAAAAAAAAAAAAAAAAAAAGAAAGGCTGCAAAAATATATGCCCAGGTCTCCTATTCCACCAAGAACATATCTACAGGCACATGCTCTTACTGGCTCACATCTGAATTTGATATGGCGTTACCCTGTTGCAGCTATGTGGTTTCTGAGCCAAACCCTCTCAACCTGAGCTGCCCATCCAGCCCAGAGCGTGGACAGAAAGTGTCCATGTGTGGCTGTGCCTCACTGTAGGCATGAACCAAGGGTCCTCAGCAGAGCTGGGATGGTGCAATGGAGGCTTGAGCCTTCTTGAATAAGTAGCTATGGATCCCCTTGGTTTTGGAGATTTGCTTGCCCAACATCAGTTGCCTCAGTGTCACCTTCGGATCTTGCTGTGCAGAAGTATCTGTGAGTGGAGCAGGTGTATGTGAAGTACAGTTTTCTTGCATGATATCTGCCCTGGGGATGGGATTTCCATGCACGAAAAAACCCTGAAAATTTCTGTGAGGAGGCTTCAGTTAGGGAAAGCCAAGATTCTTTGCATTATGTTCTCCCGTTGCATCGCTGCAGTGGATTGAGACTGCACCGGAGAAACTGCTCTGTCTTTCCAGGCATGCCATATGAATGCTCCAAATATCCTAAAAGCGATCCACCAACATCCCATCCAGATACTCCAGGAAGGGTTCATATACTCATACTACATGAGCAGAGCTAGAGGCTTTCAGCTCTTTCACTGAAAGAAGAAACTGAAGTGAGCAGAAGCCATTAGTCATCGAGATCAGCAGCTCTCCCCAGTTCCAACTGGATGCTGTGTGCTTAGGCCTTACCTCCGCGACACTAGTCACTGCCTGTGCCTGAGCACAGCTCCTAAGCCCTGCCACAGTGTGAGGGAAAAGACTTTTATTTCTTCCCCTCTAAGATAAACACAAAATTTTAAAAAGTGATTTACTTGAAAGCTGCTACCTATTTTTTTCTCATTTCATGCCCCAGCTTGCTTCTAGGTTGTTGCTGTGATTTTTTTAATTTTTTTTTTTTTATAAACTCATAACACATGGACTCTTTCAAAAACACCAAGTATTTGAGATAAAACTGCTCTCAGCCTACGGCATAAAATGTAGGGCTACATGAAAGTAAAAAAGGATGAGAGCTTTTCAATCAATTTGATGAAAAATTTAAGTTAATTAAAAGAATGCTCAATTTTTCCCTAGAAGGCGACACTGATCTTTATTATTAATGCATACCAGTGTTTCATAACTGTGCATAATAATGGCCTGTAACATCAGGCACAGCTTCATCCCCAGCTTAATTTGTTACAAAATCTTTTTTGGTATTCTTAAAGCATGCCCTTTGCCACTGTATCCCTGATGCTCTTGGGCTAATTCCCAACTCCTAAAGGACATCTTATTTTATGCTCACACCTGAGAATTAATTTATCAGATTGTTTTTTCAGTTTAAAGCTTTTTAAAAAATAATTAAAAAAATTTGAAAGGCATATAGAGACCCTTCACTGCTTGGCTTTCATATTACTTTTTAGTATTCATATTCGATTAGTGGAAATAGGAGTATGGGAACAAATATTCTTACAGGCTGGAGACGCAGTGTAGGAAAAAAAGAACAGAAACTGGTCTTTGAATGATAGACACCTAATGTTTCATTTTCTTCCATGTATGTAAGTGAAGGAAGTGTAGTCTTTCCAAGAATGTGGGGGACAGATGTATTGAAGCAGTATCTTGGAAATAAACGTAGCTAAATATGCCTCCAGTGCTGTTGTTTTTCACAGTTAGTGCAGTTAGTTTGTTAACTCAAGTTGGTAAAGATTTCTATTTTAGAGCTGGCAACTAAGGTCCAGTTCCCGCTCTCCACCGATACCTCTGCTTACAGGGAATAAGAGACCTCCCACCTTGCCTAAACTTCATCCCTTTTTTCATCCAACCCTAGGCACTTCCCTGAAGGACCTAACTAAGGAGCCCCTGGGCAGCCTAGTGTTTTCCAGATTAATTGAGGTAGATGCTTTTGCAGAGTGTAGTTTGGATTTTACATGAGCTGAATAGCTATCATGTTTAGGGAGTTTAAGGTGATGAAAATTCCCAGTTTGGGACCTCATTTAATTCCCCCCAGTAGGAGGAATGAAACTATGCCAAGCTATAAATATGGACTGACCTAGACATGACATCCAAGTATCCCTTTGTACTGGGGGAATACAGATGAGAGGCACATTTAGCAGGCAGGTAGAAGCATATCCATGGTCTATAACAACTCTGAACTGGACATTCAGCTCACCATGTAACAGGGAAGAACTGGCACCACCTTGAAAACCTGTAATTATCATGGCTGCATCTGTCTCCACAGATGCACAAGGTTATTTTGGTCTGGGAAGTCACCACCTTGTCCTGATTCCTGTACTACACTTCCAGGTTGATGGCTGCAGGCATTGACAAGTGATAATGGCCAGGTAAATGATCAGTGGTGACTTGCAAACCCCTGTCTAATTTGTCTGTCTATATCTCTTAGAAGAGCACCCATCATCTCTGCACCTATTAGCTGGGTTGAAATCTTAGCAAGTTGATATTATATAGTCTTTTTTCTTCACTCCCTCTTTCCCTTGTCTCTTCCAAATGCTTTTATACACTTTTACTGCAACCTGATAGAAATGATTCTGTAAGTCTTTGAAAACAGGCACTGTCCTGTAGTTTTAGGTTTGATCATAGTGTAACGAGGGCTCTGTTCTGGCTGGGGTTTTTGAGAACTAGCATAACACAACCATTGTCTCTTCTACTTCGGTACTCCAGAAGCACTTAAAGGTCCCTGAAACTGGTACTCCCCATGCTGTCCCAGGAGTAGATGCAGGGGACAGACCAGTCCCCAACCTGAGTAGTTTACCAACTAAGTAGACATGAGCTGCAAACGGGTGCCATCAGTACTAAATAGGGATATAAAAGGAAATCCTCTGGATGAAAAAAGGAGGAATTCCTGAAACTTCATGTTTTACAGAACTGAACCAAAGGTTGTTTTTACTTTTTCCTGTATATTCCTTTTACTTCTAACATATAAACTGTAATAAATATAGAGGAGGGTAAACAGAGTATTTCTTTTCCCCTTTAATAAATAGGAAACAGATGTTCAGGCCCTCGATGAGGAAGAGAACCAAAGGAAGGAGCGTGCGAATAAAAGTAAATTCTAGGTTACATAACATTTATCAAGCTGATGGAAAAAACCAAGCTGGGAGTTGAAAGCAAGATTTAATGACGAGAAATGGCGATAAAAAAGTTCATAGCATTTGAGTTTTATGGTAAGCCTTGTAATCAAGAGTCCCCTGGCCAACTGTCAGGTTGTTACTGGCTGCACATCAATACACCCAGGGCCCTGCCCCAACCCTTGCTTGCTGTTTCAGCAGAACACAGGAGCTCTGGTGGAGCCATGACAGAGTGGGAAGGAATTTGCACCCTTTGCAAGCTGCATCCACAGCGTAGGTTGTCCTGTGCTTCTCCCAAAGAGCGTAACGGCACACTGCGCAGCGGGGATTAGCAGGACAGGCTTACGTACAGAGCTAGTTGAAATGCCCGTTCACTTCAGCTGAAACTTGTGTTGGAAACTTGCCATTTTACCAAAACAAAAAAACTCTCTCTGTTCCAGGAGAGACTTTCTGGTTCGGCCAGAGGCTCAAGTTTAACAACCTTTTCCATGTCTAATGACTGTTCTGACCCCAAGTGGGTAGTTATTCTGGGGTAGGCTTCCTCAATCTGTTCTGTTGGAGCTTTCTACTTTGCATAAATAATTGAGCATTCATTAGAGCAGGGTCTTGAGCCTGGGTTTCCCATAGCTGAGGTGAGTGCCCTGACCACCACACTATTGATTTTCCTATCCCAACTGATCAATATTTCATTGATCTCATTGGTGTTAATTGGCATAGGGGGTGCCCCTGGGATGCCCGGTGAGAACAGGAGACATATGTAACCCCTATGAAAATAATACCATGTATTACCCAGTAGCAATAGCAAACACTGCTCTGTAAGACACATATGTGTCTGGCATAGATTCAGGTATCTAATCTTGTATATGATCAAACAACTTCCTTCTAACTGTTCCAGTGGAAATGGCATTGTCATTCGACATGACAAGCAATAATTGTCTATCTTCAGTAAAGACAACATTCCTGCCTAATCATGAAAAGCACAGTTGAGCTACAGTCTGAACTCACTCAATTTATGTAACAAGATTCTGCTGTGTTTGCCCAAATTGGCATAGTTCCTCTCCAAGGGACTGAAAAATGACGGCAAATCCAGCATGAAGCCTGTTGTTATAGGAAGTGTGGGGAGTAGCACAAGTTTATTGTCAGCCTTCAAGTGTGCCTTTAGGTGGTCACCACATCCTGAGATGCTGCTGATAGAACTAGATGACATATTTCTGAAGGCCTGCCAAAAGATTCAAACAGACAATATTGAAGACTCTTATTCTGCTTTTCTTAGCAGTTTACTATTTCCCTTCAGAACGAACATGCAATTATGCTGCTGTGAAGAAACCCACAGTGTAATGAGGGACACTGAAAAAGATTAGCCGAGGCAGATAATGTCTTGTAAAGACTATCTCTTTGGCACCTTTGATACCAATTATACCATGACATCTCAAAAGGAAGTCACCTGTCTTAGCTGAGGCAAGTTATCCAAGAAAATCTAACAAGTATTTTTTTTGTTCATTGTGCAATGAACATACGCAATGATATAATAATCATTTCCCTGGTATAGCAGGAAAAAAATTAAGTAAAATTAGCTTCTCAACATGAAACCATTATGAGCTGTAATTTATTTCAGAAAGTGGAAAGTGTTAGGGAGAAAAGGAAAAAAAAAAAAACCCTTTGCTGATAATTTGTTATGTTCTGGACCAAGTAAATGACCTTATACATATGGACTTAAGTATACTCAGCGGGTACAATATATCTAAAATGACATAGGGGATTGAGCCTAATTGATATCATTAGAGCCCTGGTCCTTTTACACTTGGCCTTTGAGATGTTGGTGTTACCAAGAAAGCTGCTTTTGATTTATTTTACTTTTCTTCTTCGTCCTTTTGCTCTCTCTGTCTTTCTCTCCCTCATTTGCCCCCCCTCCTTCTCTCAAGTTCTGCTCAAAGGCCAGACCTGTGGAGGTTAGGAACTCCTGATCTGATCCAAGGGCTGCAACGCTACAGATTGCAAATTCGTTTCTGAAGTGATAACTTCTAACAAGAGGCACTTGGTACATTTGACCAGTGTGCTTCTTAGGGAAAAAAAAAAAAAAAAAAAGGAAAGAAGAGTGCAGTTGTATGGGTGAAATACCTGCAACATTTATTCTAGGTGAATCTCTTAGAGGCTTAACATGTTCTTTATCTTTAAAGGGGATATTCTTTTCCAACTTGTAGCAGAAACCTCAAAGCTCCCAAATGAACTTAAGAGGTAGCCCACACATCAGGTTTCAGACAAAATATTCTCTCCTGCTTTAATGAATCTCAGTATGATTGTTCCTTGCAAATAACTTGAACTAGGTAGTTCTACAGAATGAAGGCAAGCCTAACAATCTTAGTTTGATAGTAAGTTGTCCATTACCCCTGGCTGAAAAGATCTAGTTTGAAACTGACATTGTTAATTATGGTCATGGGTTTGATGTTGATTTAAAAATTCTCCATCTGTTAGAAAAGCCCAAAGATCAGGAATCCAGGACAGTTCCAGCAGTGCCCAAAGAAGTAGTGTATTCAGCATAGTATAGATTGGTGAGGCTTACAAATTTTTTAATTGTCTTCCTTTTTAACCGGTGAATTCTATTTAAAACAAGGTCTTACACTCTTTCCTTAAAAATTGGACATAAATATGATGCAATTCATTCACTCTTTTGTTACTGTTTTAAAGAGACTTATACAAACCCTGAAAGTCCTCATTGACTTTGTGCTACATCTTCTTTATCCACATATACAAACTATGTCTTTGCATCTAACATTTCTCAAGAACATTTATGTACAACAAATAATAACATAGTACAGGAGAGAAGAGTGATATATATGGTCTTGTACCTAGAAAGCTGGGAATTCTCAGAGCTTTGAAAATTGGAAGATGTTCTTCATTAATTGACTCTTGCACACCTGTGCCAAAATCTATGAATGGTATTTTGGCCCTAAAGTGTATTGAATGCAACAGCTACACTTCCAGTAACAGTGGGCTACTAACTGTATTAGTAATTATGTAGTGGAGAGGTTCTATGCAAAAAGAATAACTATTTCAATAGCCTTCAACTCTATTTGTTCATTTACAGAGAATCTATGTTTCAATATGGTCCAGGCAAAATGCCCTGTTTAACTGTAGCATATTTGTTTTTTCCCCATACTGATATAATGGAGGTTCAGCTGAGACTCAGTTAAAATGCATCATCAGATATTCATTGAAAAGGAATGAGATTTAACCATTTAAATGAAACTTTAGACAACAAGAGAAAAAGAAAACACATATTGAAATTGGTAAAAATAAACCTATCTACTTAGAAGCCACTTTTTCCTGCATTTTAACTAAGTTAGCTTGGGCCTGATTCAGTGGTCTCTTAAGTCAGTGGATCCTGAGTTAAACCTTCAACTCAAAAGAGAAAGGCACAGGTTCCAGACTACTCAAGGACAGCATTTTCCTTTCTTTGCTGATTGGGCTGGAAATCACAATCAAAGAAAGCTTGCGTGTTTTGTGATCTTATGGTGAGTAACTGGCTCTCCTTGAGAAGCAGTTGCCGCAGGGTAATGGGGATTGGTATTTAAGTGCCCTTGCATCCTTGAGCCAGCATCCCCAGTTGCTGATGATAATCAAAGCCATAGATGCCTGTAATGCAATTGTTCCACCAAGTCCAGCAGGTATTAGAGCAAGCACTGGAGCTGGAAGGACTGTATAATGGTTTGAGCATGGGTTCAGTAGAGGGGAGACTTATTAGAAAGGGGGGAAAAAAAAGAGAGCGAAATAAAAGATTTTAATTGAAAACATGCAATCAAAAATAAAACCCTGCCCTACATCCTTTATTCATCTGCTAATTGAAAATGGGATACTCATGAACCCAAAGTGCTTATAAGCACATCCACTGCCTGCTCATTGCTGTCCTCAGACAGGCAGAATGCTATGGCACACACTGTGAACGGAGAGCAAAAGGGCAGAACAATTAAAAGGAAAAATGCAAAGTACAGTTCTTGAAATGTCATGCACGTTAGCAGCACAAAATGCCACTTGGGCTCCTCATCGTATTTCCTGTATCCTTCTTTTCCTTTCTCCTTTATTTTTTATTTTTGTCTTTTCTTAATTTTTCTATCTATGCATGTTGGAAGGCAACTGTGGAAGCAGGGCACACACAGTTGTTGTAAGCATGAATTCACCACCTCCATTCTTTTGTTGCATTTACCCCACTATCATCTCACTTCCCAAATGTCTGCTCTCCTCCCCAGCACCACCACCCCCACAATATCTAACTCAGTAAAATCACCCTGCACCATTAACAGCCATTACCAGCTAGCGCATTTTTACGGTCAGGGAGCATTCTTGCTTAGGCCTCCCTCTGGGCTCAGATCACATAACTATAAATTTACCCTTGAGCCTCTCATTCCTTACTGGTTTGCTACATCCTCAGGCCTTCCTTTCTCCTGCACTTTTTTCCTGCTTTTCTCTTGTTGGCATATGCACCTTGACCCAAGCAACCTTGCGCATATGCAAGATACAAAAAGTTCACCAGCTGTGATCAACAGTAAATAAATCTTGATGCCAGTATTAAGTTACAGCAATTTTATCCTCTCTCTTCCCTTCCCCACCCTTTCATCGATGGGAAAAGAATATGAACTTGACATTTGCTCACTGAAAGCAGATGGATGAGGTAGGTCAGCATTAGGTGTAACCCTAGCACTGTTTCTTTGGGTTTCCTGAAGGATGGAGCTAAAAGAATTCTCCTGGTGGGTCAAAGGCCACATTAGTCATTTGCTTAAAGAAGAACTGCGCAGAATTAATCAAAATGAAACACAGGTTTTCATGTCTCTCTCTTATTCAGAATCTCTCGGTCCTTTTTTCCATTCCTCTTAGAGAAAGCAATATATTTTATCCTTTTACACCTTGTCCTGCAGAGGTTTTGTTCGGAGTGGTGTCACAGGCCTTCCCCTTCTGTGTAGAAAACCATTTTAATCAGGATAAAGCCTCCATGTGATACTTGTAAAGGTCATCTGAAGCTAGTGTGTTAGTACCAGTGCAACCATAAAAAAAAAAAGACTCAACCCTTCATGAAGAAGTTTTGAGTTGAAAAGAATGATTCTATTCACTGCATTTTTCCAACTTAAAAGGAAAGTTAAAAGAGCAGCTCTAACACTCAGAAGCAAAAAACTTTACATATTTTGTTTCACTATAACCTGAGGAGAGCAAACTATTCAGGGAGAAAGTCTTTCATTCTCGTTTCAAGAGCTATACCCCGAAACTGATTAAGAGCCTGACCTTACCATAAAACAGGTCACAGTAATATTTTTAGGGGTTTCTTTTTTTTTTTTTTTTTTTTTTTTTTTTGAGGTTGTTATCTTGGTCAGGGAGGTACCAGGGTATTTATGGTTTACAGTTTAAATCATCTCACAAAAGAAAAAGTTTCTTTGGACTGAAAGCTTTTGGCAGCAAACTTTCACCTGCTATGTGAACTGTTCCCACTATTTGACACAGCTTGCCTATAAAAGCTTAAAATAGTACATCAGGATTTTGGTTTCTCTTGATATTTTTTCCCCTCTTCTTTTCTTCTCCTGTTTTTCAAATGCTGGAACTTCCTATTCATGATTCCTGAAAACACATTAATAATTTAGTTGGGATTTGTGAGACTGGCATACAGAAAAGGACAAAACGTCATTAGTCTTCAAGAACTTCCATGTGCCTCAGCTGCTTCCCCGCCCATGCCCAGCAGTCTGAAATACACTTCTTCACCCAGCACTGCAGCAAAGTCATCACAGGCATTCCAGAAACTGGCTGCTCCTTGTTAACTCAGCTGCAACCCAGTTGAATTTCTACTGTCCTGCAAAATAATCCAGTTTATTCAAATGCATTTATAAAGCAAACAGCAAAACCACCCACTGTCAGTTGCTCACACATTGGCATATGCACGCACAGACACCTTCAGCAGCCCATATAGCACTGACAGTATGCACAGCTGTTATATTTTACGCTATTTGATGCTCAATAATTAGCGCCTGTTAAAGAAAAAAAGAGAGATGCCACACTACCTTGCAACAAATAGCAGGAATCAGTATGTCCAATTTATCAAGACCTACTGCTGAAAGGAAGATTCCTGTTATAATTTCACATGATGTTGCTGTCACTATTACACTTGTCAGCACTATGATATCAACAAAAGACTTCTAGTATATCTAACAGGGAGTGACTCTTCTCCAGATTCACTGAAGGGAGACAAGAAAACCACACAGATGCTTGGTATTGTCTTAATTTAATTGGGGTTTTTTTTGCCGTTGTCGGCATTTTTGTTGATTCTTTTTGGTAAAAGAAATGGATTGATGATTGAACTCTCCAATCACTTTCTGAACAGCAAAAATTTTGTGAAAAGAAAACCATTTCAAATTCAGGAACATGGCATATTCAGTCATGTCCTCAGTGATGTCCAAGGAGCAACCAGCCTGGCTGCACACTGGTTCTGCTGGTGATGTAAACTGGCTTGTAACTCTTGTGGTTAAGAGATTCCCATCATCATAAACAGGGGTGTTGCATAGAAGCCATGCATGTTAACCTCCTGCCAGACTTCAAGATAACACAACAGTACGTGTTAGAGGAATCTTCAATCTTTTCTAAGATGTTTTAATTGCCTGCAGCTCGCCGGGGAGAGCATGGCAGGCAAAGTATGCTAGAGGGTAGCCAGGACTATGAGGGGTCCTCAGCCAGGCTGTACGAACACAAAGAGACATTAAGATGTCCCCAGCACCAAGTGGTGGTTCCTCAACCTCAGAGACCCACAAGAGGCGAGGTAAACTACATGTAATGCAGCCTTTCACCAATAGATCCACATGAAACTTCCAGAACAGAGGAAAAGATCCAAACTGTGGTATATCCAGAGACCAATAAATAAATATGCACACACTGGATTATGAAAACCAGAAATGAGATCCTGATTATGTGTCTGTTAAGAACATAATCTGCAGACAGGCTAGATTTTATGTGTGTGCATTCCTTGCAGACAAATGAGACTCTTGTATGCGTGAATTCTGTTGGATGAGTTTGATGGAAAACAGACATGTCTTCATTTACATGCACTATCTGCATTTAAGCCCCATGGATTCAGTATCAATTAGATGTGTTTAAGTCTCTCTAGGAGCAAAATCTTTCTGATTATCCACAGTAGTGCCTTCCTGGGCTTCTCTTGTTGCTTTGATTCCCTTGCCTTGTTTCTTACCCTAGGCTGTTGCATTGTACTTGCACGTGCAGAGATGCTATAGGTTACTGCAGCAGGAATCATTTTTCAGTGGTGATCTAAAGGTTTAGTGCTCTGGTTCTGCAACTTTTACTTGCATTGGAGCAATACTGTTCAGCTTGATATTTGCAAATTTCTTTTAGTCTCATTGCCAATCATAAACTTTCAGAAATTATGAGATTGGCTTAGAAATCATGAGTCTCTTTTTAAAGCAATTAGTTTCATAAGTTCTGGCACAAAAGAAACAGTTCCTTATGATTTGTTTTTCATAATTTACTGCCAGTTTCAACAGATTTTCCTGTAGCTGCAGTTTCTTTGGTGGATGCTCTTGTGCCTAATACTGTGTGTCCCCATGCTTGTGCTTTTCCCTTAGGCCACTGATAGAAAGAACATATACAATCACTTCCATGCAGCCACCTGTTTTCACAAGGCTTGTTTGAACATCATTATTTTTGTTAAGTATGTCCTTCTCTTTCCGCAGCATAAACACCTTCTGATCACATACATTTTCTCTTCAGAAAGTAGGCTATAAAAATTAACAGATGTCCTAGTCATAGTTTTTTTGCCCTGTGGATTCTGAATCTTACATTTAAACTTGATTGATGTTTCAGATCCGATGTTTTCAGTTACCCGTGTAGCTGTGAGGACTAGAAAAGTAGGTTTTGGTCTTTCAAAATCAACCTGAAATTCTCTGACTTGAGGATGTGAAGAAGACTTTAGTACTTTCAAGAAAATCGCTAATAGAGTGATAACATTTGTAAGCCTGCAATTCTGAGCTTCATGTAGGCATGTGATTCACCATCTAAAATTGATGTGATTCCCTGGTACTGCCAGTTAAGTCAGTGATGTTTTGTTGTCAGGAGACAGCTCCCTCTTTCCATGTGTGTAATCTGTCTCTCGATATGCAGACCACTGCAGGTTATTCGTATGCAGTTGAGTAGTAGTGTTTCTTCCCCTTACATAGGAATAACTTTATCCTTATGCTTAGGAGGCAGAGCAGGATACCTGTCACTGCATGGATTTCTGAACTGCCTTTTTAGCAGACTTGCCAATGTCTAGTGGCTAACTAAGCTTTTATATTTGTGGGCTACGTTTCATGTACATTTTGTAGTGGCAGCAGCTAGCACTTTCCTCAAGCAAATGTTACAGATGGCACTTTTTATGCTTGGAGTGGAGTAAGAGATGTAGTCACCCCCTTGGCTAGCACACAGTGTTCCCTTGAAGCTGTGGAGTGAAAGGCAGTATGAATGGAGAGCAGCGCATTATCCTCTTGTTTGTCTTCATGCAGAAGCGGTACTTCCTCTAGTCTTGCACCACACGGGTCATGGTTTGGTGATCTAGGGGAGGAGTTTGTGTGTGTCTCTTGAAATATAGCCTGCATTTCATATTTAACATGTGAATATCATACCTACATTGACCCTGGGCATATGCATCATTGAGTCAATAATGTTGTGAGCTATTCTGGCAAACATTGCATCTAGCTTTCCTAGGGACCTTTCTGTCCTGGCCCATGGACTCTCATTTCCATTACTGACATACTACAGCATTAAGACGCTATGGCACCTTTGAGATCTGTTGTGTTTCCTACCTGCTTAGAGATTTTATGTTCACAGAATATTCCTGAATATCTTGTTCATATAATTTGAAATCTCACTGTAAATTCATGTAGCAGAGCAGGTACAACTCTTGCTTTCCTTTCAGGATAAAATTTGGCCTTGAACCTGCTAAATGTGCTAACTCTTAGGTAGTCTGTAAATTCCCTCACCCAAAGGAAACAAAAGATCTTGGAGTTTCCATTAAGTTCTTCCTCCACTCACCTCAGAAAGCAGCCTGCCTGCTAAATTAAGGATCGGGTCATTCTGCCTCAATTCATCATATATGTTTTCCCATCTCCACATCACAACTGAAGATATATATAAAGGAACAAAATATATCTGATAATTATAATTGAGTCAGAAGATGTTAGCAGTCAATGGTTAAGAATTATATATCTAAGCAACCATCCGTCACTCCAATGATTTCAGCATTTTAAAAAAATAATCAATGAATTCTAAATGTCTAAGTACTGTTGCTGAGCATATGACTGTGCAATGACCTATTTGCAAAGCCACATTAAGAGAAATATATGACCAGTGCACTCCTTAGGGAATGGCAATACAATAAAATGTGGATATTTGTGTAAAAGCTAATCCTCCCACAGAGTTATGTCAATTAAGTACAGTTCAGGGTAATAAAGAAAATATAGTGTTATCTAGGCCATATATTACTATCTCCTGATTTAAAAAATTGCAGCGAGGTCAGTATTTTTAGTACTTGTTACTTACTGCTAAAGTGCTCCTTGAGTTTTGCTGTCTGTGTCTATGTATGTGTGTGTCTCTTTTTCTTTTTCGGTGGCCTGTAGTGGCCTTGGAATGGAAAAAAAAAAAAAAGTGAAAAGAATCAATAATGCCACTTCTTTAAATACCAAAGTGAATTTAGTGTGTGTGAATAGTGCCAGATTGACAGCCTGGAGAGCTAAAGGCCTACTGTTACCCACCATGTGTAGCCAAGAGCTGTGCAAGCCTCTACCGGATTGCCTTGCTGTATTACCACAGCTTTGACCTAGCTGGGGACAGTCTCCCCTCATTGTAACTGAAACTTTTGCTTCTTTTCTGAGGCTACCAGCAAATTAGTTCCAGTTGCAGTGGCAGTATTTTACCAGGGAGGAGAGGAATGGTTTGGTTTTCATTTTAAGGTGGACAATTTCCAATAGGAAATGGATATTTTAATTTGCTTCTCTGTGTTGTAGTAATGAGTTGCTTACTTTTAATAGCATAGCAGAAAAATAAGAGGGACTAGTTTCTCATGGTTCAAACTACACATCCTTTTTCCTGGCATAAGCAAAGGCTGACTATATTTCTTATTGCTCAGATTATCAGATTATCAGTCCTCTGATGAATGACAAGACATATTAGTGCCAGTTGGAGCTTAATTTTCTCTTTAATGGGATGGACCTCTTGAAGACAAAGCTACAGATAAAAGTGAATCTTACAGTGCTCTGTCATGTAACAGAGCAGGTCTTTGTATATCTCTCTACAGACCCAAGGTCCTCCTCGCAAGTGTTTCCCGTCTTGGTGTTTCAGTCCCCGTGCTGCTCAGTGTCACAGCTAGGGCTGCCAGGGAAGTCTTCATGAACACCAGGTTGTTCAGATACTGCTGTTTAAGAGGTAGCAACAGACACAAGTACTTTATCTAGTGTGGATTTTGCCATGAAATAGAGATGTTCAGAAATTGCACAAAGGCTTTTCTTTCTAAGCATCTGGAAGCCTGGAAAACACAAACCAGCCCCCAACAATAACTTCAGAATCTTGGGCCTGTCCAAGTTCTGCCAGTGCATAGTTACCTCCTTACCTCTAGTCTTACGTATTGAATAGTAGGAGGTTGGGAAGACCTGGATTTTGAACCTGGTTATGATGATACAATAGATATTTTACATACACAGAGCCCCGTGTCAGGAAAAGCATAGAGGTTAATTCTGAGCACATGCTTAAAACCTGCTGAAGTCAAACAGATATTTAAATACAGATGTTGGAAACATGTTTGTGAGTGTTGTTGAATAAGGGCCTTAAATGCATTAACAGTTTGCCACTTGATGTTGCTAGCCAATAATATGTTGCACTTTGGCTCTGTTAAAAATAACAATGAAATAGTTGTTCTGTATTCTTCCTGCCATAACTGAATGATACCGTGTTGTGATTCTGCCCAACTTTGTGAGCCAGGTTACACCATATGCACCTTGGAAGCCTCCCACTGGTCTCCTGGTGTACTTAAATCCGTGGGTCTAAGAGCATTTAGAATGAAAAAGGGTATACATTAGAATTTCTGCAAGATGGGAAATCTGAAAAATAAAGCTTTTGGGAACTACAAAGAGACTAAAAAAACAATCATTTTTTAGAGATGTAGGAAGGTAAATCCAGGAAAATGTTTGGAAGAACTAGAGCACCTTTAAAAACCTGAAACTGGTCAGGAGGATCTGTTTTTTGAACCTGCTGATTCAGGGATGGATCCCAGGGTCCCCATTTCCTGCAAGTCCAATGGTCTTGAACGAAGAGCCTAGAAGTCAACTTGGTATCTGGAGATCTATTTCATGTATCTCAATTATTACAAGAAAGAGAAAAAAAATCAATGTGGGAATGAAAACAAACTAAGCCAAAGAGAATGAAAATTAAAACTCAGTGGCTACTCAGTTTACTAGTTCCTTGCCTGTTCTGGCCTTCTGGATCATACTTCTGTCCTACTGTGACAGGGGACCTTTTTCAGCTCTTAATGGGCCGCTTTATAGGATTACGTACATGGAATCTGGTTCGTCTTCACAGGCAGATTTAGCTGTCCTCCCATCCTTCTCCGTAGTGTTGATGCCTTCCAGCATAGGTGGCTGAATGAGAAGTGGTTTTGATACTTGAGCCTGAATACAGATACTTCATAGCCTAAACCCAACACTAACAGAGAAGTGGCTCAAGTGTAGGTACTCATGCTGGGACCTGCTCTGGGAACATCAACTTGAGGGAGTTTCATTAAGACAAGATAGTGCTAGGGAATCCACTGCAGAGATTAAACTCAAACTATTACTGGGATCTGTTGAACTGCCCTGTAAATACTGACAGCCTTGGTGACTGGCCAGAGACATGTGGATTGTTAAAGCAAATTACATCCCTCATCAGTTTCAAAGCAGAAAATCTGACAAAATATGTTTGAGCATTAATATAATTCACAAAAGCTTCTGGCAGTGGCACTGTATAGTCATTTATGCCTTTGTAAAGAAGGTTAGAAAAGCTGCCCTTCTTATTTTTATTGTATTTTACCCCCTTTTTACTCAGGAGTAGATGGCAAAATGTTCAGTACAAGGGTGATTTGAATCTATTTGTATTATATTCAAAAAATGTCTAAATAAAATAATTTTAGAAAGACAACATTAAAAAATCACTTTCTGGAGCAACCTAGATGTTTTGTTGCAGAAGCCACTCATACAAGGTGAAGCCCATGATTTTTAGCATCGTCCTAGACAGATAACAGGGGGGAGGACAGCCCTTACAGTTGCTTGTGTAGGGCAGATCCACTCTTGGGGAAGAGTTTACCCACAGCACCCAGTTAAAAGTACTTCTTTGATAGGTGGAAGTAAAAAATAGAACAGAGTTTGTCAAAATACAACAGGGCACAACCATCACAAAGTCACTGTCTTGACTTGCTGACATTATTGCAAAAGGAACTTCTAATGACCCCTAGTCTGACGTCGTCAACAGTAAAGGCCCATGTACCATGAAAGAAATAACACTGCGTAAGCATTTCTTTAAGCAAAAATGTTGTTCATGCTCAATGAATTCTGAACTACTGTAAGGGAATAAAACAAAAACAAAACAAAACAAACAACAAAAGAGGAGGTGGAAAATACTGAAAAGAGAACAAGGGGGAAAAGTGGTTTCTTTCTGTTTTGTCCTACAGGCAGAAGTGCAGGACAAATCAGCAGGTCTTCAGGTGAATTTTCTAGTTACAGTAGATGAAGCATTTCGTAGGCCACTTTGACGGATTGTTAATGTTAGTTGGGCTGAGTGTGATTAATTTGGCTGCTCTGTCAGTGACAGGGAGGAAAAGGTTCTGCTAAAACTGAGCAGAGGTGACTCTGCTAGAATTCGTTAGAGGCACAGAGCAAAGCGCGGGTGCAGGGCTCAGAGCAGGGGGAGCACAAGGCAGAGTCATGTCAGCTTCCCAGCTGTGGTCTTCTGGATCAAAGGAAAGATGCTGCTGATTTGAAATGAAAAGTTGGGAGTTTCCCTAATGCGAACTGGCATAGGGAGCGATTGATATGGGGTTGTCCTTCCCCCCCTTCAGGCAGGGGAAAAAATGGATCCGGATGTGAGCAAATAGTACAAAGAGAAGGCAGAGCTGCTAAGCTACATATTTTTATGCAATTTTCAAATGTGTGAGCTGTCAGGTTTTAAAAATAATAATAATACAGGGTCATTCCTTGGCCTGCTAACAGATGTGTCCAACATTTGGATCCTAGCACAAGGATTTTGCCTTAACCAAAATGAATACATCTAATACATTGACAGTAAATCTCTCATCACCGTTAAAATATAACTCAACTAGTAAACGAGAAAGAGAAGACATCTGAGAAACTGCAAGTGTCCACTTAAAATATATAGAGTTAATATCAGCAAACGGTGAGTGAAGTCAAAGCAATCTGAACATTCCTGCTTACCATTCCGCTCTGCAGAAACCGGACCCAAAGGCAGATTCACATCTTGTGTTAACACAGCGCACAGCAGTAAAGCTCCATTGATTTCAGTCTAGTTGTTACTGATTTTCAGCCATTGAAGGGAGAAAAACAGATCTCCCTGCTCTGTGTGTTTGTGTGGCGAAGGCAGCAAAGCACTCTCCCCCTGTCTCTAGTCACTCCAGAGCTAGAGACAACATAACCTATGATACTTTGCCACTGAACAGTTGCTACTAACATCGGCATGCAGGCTTAAAGGGAGGCCACCTAATGCTTTCAGACAGAAGCAAAGTGGGGAGATGTACAATTAGCTGTGAGGTGCTGGGAATAACTGTGCAGAGCAAAAAGCTCTAGAGTCACAGTAGAAACAGACTTATTTGCATTATTCTAATAGTACAAAGAATGCACACCTCAAAGCACAGAAACAAAAATATGTTGTATTGACTAACAGTTTTGTGCAGAAATGTAGCTGCAAGTTTTATTTGCAGTCTTTTCTGGCTAGTTGAATTGTTTGAGAATGGAAATAATTATATTATTCTCAGTCTATAAATCTATAATATTAACATCTCTAACTTGCTAGAAATTTTTTATTCTGAAGATAACAGTAGGACATAAATATACAGAACAATAACATTGCACTTAAGAAAACAAAGTTTAAAATCACAAGGTTTTAAGCTGTGAAACTCGTTTTATCTGCTCTGCCACGATCTTCCATTTCTCTTTGAAACTGGTCAGCTTCCTTCTGCATCCTTTAATAAGACTTGGACTGGGGCATAGAGCACTGGATTTTGGAAATGCATGTTTTTTCAGGACTTGAGAGGAATCCATCATGTTTACACCTTCCCATCCTCAGGAACAACCAGGTGTGTTTAATTCCCATTCCTCGCTGGGTTTAGCTGCAGTGACTGAAGAGATAACTTCCAACAGAGTAACCTTGAAGATAGGGGGGACAGACAGCTGGGGCACTAACCTTTTGCACCCCCATGATTAATCCAATATGGTTATGAATCAGAGCTTTTGGTTATCAGAGCTTGGTTGTTCAGCATCTTTCTGTAATCCAGAATTACTGCTGCCCATTCACCTGTGCTATAGAAACTGCAGCCTCAAACAGAGGAATGGATGGACAGTAAACTTCTGCAGCTAAAACAATGGACAATTCAAAATTTTCTAGTTTTCGTTGTTGAGTAAAAAAATGTAATGGTTATTGAAGCAGGGAGCTTAGGAATTTGCAAAACAAAATGAGATCATTATAGTCCTAATTGAGCAAAGCAAATAAAAACACGCTCAGCTCTAAACACTTGAATAATCCCGGTCCTTCTGCCCGAAATCTAGCGAAGAACCTAAGACTATGCTTAATGTTCAACATGTGAGAAGTTGACTTCTCAGGGTCTTGAGCATATGCTTAATTTTTTTACTGAGTTAGCAGCATACGAATGAAAATGACATTTGTGGTTAGTGTCTAGGCTAAGTCAAGCCACATGCCTCAGGGTACAAAACAGCTATCAGATGGAGACAGTAGTATAGTGTTCTCGCTATGGAATAGTCCCCAGAGAATTACTTTTCCCAGGTAAGTTTATAGCAGTTAATTTGGAAATCAAGCTATTAGGCTAATATATTTAAGGACTTACTCTTTAATATGAGGTTTCAAAGCACCTTGCATAGCTTCAGTGACTGAAGAATTTACCAAATAATGGCCAATAAATAATATCTTCAATTAACTTTTCTTATTTTTACTGTTCCCAAATTCTCCAAGAACAGATCACAACTTTTACCAGTCTAATAATTGCTTAAAATAATTTGTGAATTTTTGCAGCAAATAGTTCTCAATCTGCAAGTCTGTCAGCCAACAGCAGCAAACATTCCACTGCACGGGTTATGTGGTGTAGCTGAGCCAGTCAATCAGAACAGGAGTAATGCTCTTTGCCTTTGGTCACATATGACTTAAATTCGTTTTCTAATGAGCAATTTCCTGAGTTGCCCTAAATTTATAGTGTGTGAAGGAAAGGGAGATTTTATTCTCTTTGATAACACCAAAAATTTGGTAGAATTTGTTTTATTTAATTTAGCTCAAACTTTTATTATATCATGTCCTAACTTTTGATAAACACTTTTGGTTTTCCCTATGACCTTTGACTGTGTCCTGGTAGCCTAATTCTAGTTAAAATAAAAATAGGTGTTGTCTTACTGAATATGGCTATGTTTACCTGGCTAAGCCGATTTATTGCCATTTGCTTTATGATCAATATCAGCTAATAAAATACCAGTATCCTTTTGAAGCACACTCAGGGAAGGCAAAAGCATCTTGGTAAGACTGACATGTTACCTCTTCTATGTTGAATAACAGGCAATAATGAAACAGAATAAAATAAAATAAAATAAAATAACTCTAAAGAAATGAGCTTACTACTGGCCTAAATTCTGGTTTCAGTGGAAATTGTTATAACTTCCAAATATCAGTTTTAGATCTGAGGAGAATGTAGACGTGGACGGAATTGAAAAATATTTACTATATTGACATTAGGCCAACAAGAATTTTTTAAAAAAATATTTTACATTGTATTTATAAGTATTATATGGGAGTGTATGGATATGTATCCCCCTCTTTTACCTTTCTATATCCGCCCAAAGGCATAGAGATGTAGCTTGCAGTTTCCCAGTCACGATGCCAAAATTAACAATCCAGCATTTCCTCTTTCTCCCACTTATTTGTTCTCCTTTCCATGCATTACTGTGCTTTGAGCTAGCATGCCTGTCTGTGTAGCCATGCGGTAACCTGACTTGAGGAACTGATTTGCTTGAAAAAGCCGTAAAAGAGAAGAGCTTGGGTTTAGTTTTTTTTTGATGGATCAGTTCCCCAATACCATTCATCTTGCAGTTATAAACAGCCGTGGCACAAAGAAGAGGCAGTGGACTACGTCTGTATAAGCTGTTACTGTGAAACTACAGCCATAGAAAAATGGCTATAAAAAGATAATAATTTTTTAAACTAAGTTAAAGCAGTTTCACTAGCTAGCTTGCTAGCTCTTCAGCTGGTGTAAATTAATGCAAACCCATGACTACTCATATATTCTGCCACTGAGGTTTTGACTCAAAAACTGAGATGTGCTGTGGATCTTCTTTGGTCAGATGTGAGTGCTGTCTCTGATTAAGATCATGGGAGTTTCCCTTCCTAATAGGAGAAATACCCTATACCTAACCAGGCAGAACCATTCATAATAGTTTTGAGAGCTACAGCATTAGCTGCAGAGAAGCTATCATTGGTGGTGGTGAATCTTGGTTTCCTCAGCCTTAGATACTCATTATTTTAGTGAGATATTTTGCAGACAGAAAAGAGAAATGGAATATTAAGTTTAGTCATAAGTCTGTAAATACAGAGATTAAAAATTTTATGAAACCCTGTGCAACTTCTGGTTTCCTCATATATTGTATGACTGCAGCTTTAAAACTTAGCTAATCAAATAAGAATCAATCTTCTCCAGATGCAGAGAAATTGCACCTAATTACTAGTTTACACTCAGGGTGACTAGAATAGCAGAACTGTAGCAATAGAGTATTCTACCCCAAAGTTACCCCTGTGGGGCTACCTCTTTGTCTCTTGGGAGGTGAAGACTTAATTCATTAAATGGCACTGGCTTTGGAAAAAAATGATCAATGGCCCATTTTCTTGGTCAGGCAGCATTTCTGGTGTGTCAGGGGAGGAGGCAAGATGGAGCAGGACTGGGAACAGGAGCAGAACTGTTCTCCTCTGCAAATCTCTAAAACTGGACTAACTCTGTTACTACCAGTGGGATGAGTAACTCCAGATTAACATCTTTATATCTAGGAACATAATCCACATATAACATCCATTTCACAAATAGATGTGACTAGTTTGCTAATAAAAGACATTGTTCTATTGAGGTCAATTTACAAGTTTGGGGAACTGCCAGTTAGGAGCAGCTGAGAGTCTTGTGCAGTTTTCGGTGAGTTGCGAGTGAGCCATTTTTTTTTTGCAGTTAGGAAAATAATACAATTTCTTCAACATAAGCTATCTCTGAAACATAAAACAATAGTTGTCTGCAATGTCCTTTTTCCATATCAACACAATTCATTGTTTGTACTTTATTGTGTCAATAATGTAATGACCAGCACTGTGTGTTTTATTACCCAGGCTATTTGGGCAGTGGCTTTAAATGCTTGCTTTGGTTTGATAACACAACATTTCATTAACATATCAGGATCGAATTGTTGTCTGTGTTTGTGGAAATGTATCCAGCTCACCCCAGAGGTTTTGAGAATTTGGCCACTCCCCTTTAGTCATTATAGAAAGAGACCTGCCAAGATGAGAAATTACACCAGGAGGGTTGAATATTAGGATTAATTGTCTTGAACCAGTGCAGTGGAGCAGGTAGGCAAGTCAAATCGAGGTGGGGATAATGAGGGCCAATAGGCAGCCTTTATTGTCTTCTTTCATAAAGAAAAGTATTTAAAAGAAACTATTTTCCATCTTTCAGCACAACTAAAATTGGAATTTAAAGCTTCTGCATTTTCAGCAATGGGAAAATTACAGTGTTCAATAAAGAGAGGATTTCTTTTTAAACAGGAGAAACCTGATTGAACAAAGATCATCTGTGGGCCATTAGCTATTTCTTTCTTCGATGGTAGCTTAGCACCAGCTTTTCCCTGAAGCTGATAGGATTGGTCTAACCTTTTAGACCTTTGATATTGATCTTTAGCCTTTTCAATTGGACATTTTTACTGTGCTTAAACTGTACCTCCTGGTTGCTTCAAACACTTAATCGTGCTGAAAAGTAGTAATTCATTAAAGGTAACGGTAAAGTGGGCTGAGGATGGGAAGGTAATACAAACTGCAACATAACAATGACAATCAGTTAATAAAAAGAAGCACGTTGGATCCCTCCAAAGACCGAAGATTTTTGTTTAAAAGCATGAATTGGAATTATCAAGGTGTAATGCTCATCTACTTATTATCCTTACTGCCTTCTGTCATTGCTGAAGACTCACCAGACAGTGCTGCAGAGTTTCAGTATCTCTGAAATGGGTAAAGGTCCCAAACCTTTCCCTTTCTATAGCAGCTCCACCGTGCCCCCATTTCAAAAGATTCCCATTGTTACCTAAAACTTAGAGAGACCTTCAAACAGTCCTTTGTTTTGGCTTTAATCCTTTAACCAGCTGTTTGTTCAGTTGTCTCTCCAACACGGTTCCAGCAGACTGCTTTGTGTTTCCTTGTTGAGTTTATGTTTCATCACAGAAATATCACAGGCTTTTGAAAACAGAAGACATCCATTCTTGTGAGATACTGGTTCAAGGTAGTGAACAATCAGTTCAGATTAACTTTTCAGGAAATTTCCACCTTTCAGAGCCAAACTCTTGTGAGAGGTATTTCCAAGATTAGTGAAATCAAGTATCAGAATGAAGTTCTATGGCCTTAGTACGCTATTCTCTCTTCAAGGAAATTAATTCTGCCAATAATAGGATTTTAGCCTAAGGAGCAACTTAGAATCCAGATTTGGCCCACAGTCTGGATAAATAGACTTCCACTCTACAGAGTTGCTAATAGGGATGAGGATATCTGTTTTGCATGCAAAATTTTAATCGGTAAATTCCAAAAAAACATTCTTCGCCTTGGATAAATCTCAGGATGCCTTGGAAGGTGTTTTGGCTCCTGTTTTCCATGTACACATGTACTTTCAAAGTAGTCTGATAAACTTCAGCAAACTCTCTATTTCCTGACCCTATCAACCAAAATACTTGGTGAATGCATTTGGCTAAGCATTATGGGTAACTTTCATGATCTAAATCTGCTATCCATGATGACAGAAAGCACTATTTTTTTGCTTTTTTTCCCCCAAGATTTATAGATTCTATCCACAAAGCACCTTTGTATCACTGTACTCGAATTCTACCATCCAAAATGAAATTTTTATATACCATCTATCACTGTGAGCTGAGTGCAATGAATAGAAAAGGCAGCTCTCTATCTTACCAATAATGAAAGAGTACTTCACTTCCCAGAAGAAATAAAGTGGGAGACTACATACCTATTTCTCCTCGAAACCACTCTAGGATTTCACAAAGGATGTATATCAACATATTCACCTTGGATCAACCAAATACCCTTCAGCTCTGTATCTGCTAATTTTCCTGATCAAGCTCCTTTTAATGTACCTGTGTGTTGATGTCCCAGTTCTTATGATGTTCAGAACAGATTTGTGTACACTTGAGTGAAGGCAGAGTTGAAGCCACTTTGAAATTCTGGACTATTGTTATTATTGTGTTTCATATAGGTTTAAATTAAAGTGTTTTACTTTACAAAAAGAGTGACGTACAATGTTCTGAATTCAGAACTTTTATTAGCAAGGCCCTGTAAACCTTTTCTGAAGTTTGGCAATACTTCTAATTTCTGTCTTGTGTCCATTTAAATATAAGTACATTTCCCATGGCTCTATGTGGACCGTAAAAACTTGTGTATAATACAATAATTGTCTTTACAAAATGTAAATTAGAACTGACCATGAAAAAAAATCTGTAAACATGCAACCATTCCCAATAACAAGCATAATTAGTAGCAACTGTAATGTAGTGTAATGGTGTAAGTCAGAAATAATGCTACCACCATTAAATACACATATGTTAACAAGATCACAAGGAATGAAAAAACATTCGCATTTCAGACATCCATTAGTCTCTCAGCTTTGCCATCTACAAAGGGCCTGTACTAGTGATCTTATGTTAATACAGTGGGTACTACTTGGAAGGCAATACAGGGGAATGCAAAATAGAGCATGAATAGCTGCAAAGATGGAATCAAGTTTTTGCACTACATAAATTCACTGCGAAGATACTCAATACATTAGGACATAATTTGTCTAAAGCTTCAAAAGAAGTGCATATTGTAAGTGAGGCAGCTTTACATCAGAGAAAGGGTAGCTTTGTTTTTCCAGGAATTACTGGAGGAAAATGAAAAAATAAGGGACCAGGGGACCAGTTTACATATGTTCTGTGGAGTATTGCAAAATGCTGTTTATCCATGCTTTCCAGGGCAACTGAGTGTAGCACGTACACAACTCAATGCACATAACACAACTCCTTAATATCAGTGGCAAAGCATCTAGGCAGTGGTTCTCCCTCTGGTGTCTCACAGATAAGACTACTGAATATTTCCTACATAAGAAAGGGTACTTTTATAAATCTCAGTGAGGTGTGGGGTTATTTATTCCACAGAATATCCTTCCTGCAGCTGCCCAAGGGTTTGCATTGTATGTTCTCTGAAGGGACACTGACGACAGAGGGTAGTGCCAGCTACATAGCTCAGCATCAACCCTGTGATTTAGCTTTTCCTTTGAAAGATGCAAGGTTACTCAAAAGAGGTAAAAATGAGGCTTCGCAACATGACCCGTTTTTGAGAAGTATCAAGAGCAAACACTTCACCAGATCAAGCTGCAGAGACTTTTGGCAGATGCTTAGTATTCTAGGAAATACTCTTTTTATAAGCAAACTATGTTTGTGTGAAATCTGTGGTATGGCAGACACTAGATTGTCTATCTAGTGTAATTTAAATTCTGGGGAAAAAAGGTATTTCATCATAATTTCATCTAAACCACAAATAGTGGTGACAACAACTTGGTTGAAATATTTTCAAAAACACCTATAGGTGTGAGGGTTTTTAAATTTCCTGTGACTTTTTTTTAACTTACCTCATGAGTGACATTTGGTGGAGATCATTGATTGTCTAAGAGACGCGAGCAGTTTCTCTGCATATGGATTTAGTATTTAAACATGGATTTAAGAAAGTTGGATTATTTTATTTCAAGTTCACACAACTTCTTTTCTCCTTAACACTTGCATGCTGTGACAGAAACACCGCCTGCCTTTGACTGGATATGGTCCCCTGTGGTTTATCTTTATTCAACAGTTTATACAAAGTAATTTTTTAGCTTTAGGAGACCTTCAAAGTTTCTTCTCTAGGCGTTGGGGTCTCTGAAGCATCTAAGTCTGCAAAAGGAGATATTTCAGCCATCTAAGATGTGACCTAGGTTTATATGTAACTTTAAAAAAAAAAAAAAAGGAAAACTATAAAAGATTAGTCATAAAAATGGTCTAATTGGCCAGAAGTCTCTCCAGTGGCAGGGTGTTTTATTAACTGGAAGAGACATCACAGACAGTATGCTGAGATAAATCTGACCTGACTTCTGCTAATGTTTTCTAAGAATGGAATAGCAGGCTGTGAGGGAATAATTTTGCTGGATTTTTCTTCACAGAAAGTGAGGGTTGATTTTTTTGCTTCCCCCTCATATCCCTTCCTGAAATCTTTTGTGAATTAATTTTCTATTTCCTGTGATCAGGATTTTTCTAATACCTCATTCATTCCAAACATTGTATTGAAAAATGTCAAAGATTAGGACAAAGGACGAAAGAACTATGCACCTCCCATCTGGGCAGCATAAGTAATGACAGGGTCAAGATTGAAGTCCATGAATCCCTCCATTACCTCACTCTCCCACTTTCTATTTCATTTTTAAGGATGCCCTGAAATGTAAAGACTTCTTTTAATGCCTTATGAGAGTTACTGTGAGAAAGGTGATCAAAAGGACTCTGCTGGCTTGGGTGCCCTTTATCTCCGAGGAAGGTGATGCACAGCATCTGGAGATGATGGAACGCATGATTAACATTACCACAGAGAATGATTAATATCTTCTTAAAGCACCTACTTCCAGATTATCCATCATTTCATTAGAGTGAAAAAAAAGTTCTTTTTGAAAGGGGGCTGTGCCCCTGAACCATGAATAACTAACCCACCTCTTGACATGTTTACTAATTGAGTAGCAGAGTATGCTTAATATTATGTTGAACAAATAGTGGTGCCCCCTCTTTATGCAGAAACAAAAAGGTAGGAAAAGAACAAAGTGAATTTGAGACAGTAGTTTAATAAAGCAGTTAAATGATTTTCATTTCATGGAAAGTGTCTTTAAATATATTAACTAGCTTTATTTTATTTTCCTTTTCTTTCTTAAAACACTCTGTGTATGTCAGGCTAGACTTTTTTTTTTTTTTTAAAAAGGAATATTATAGTTCTCTGGATTACATAATGTTTCAAAAATGATATCTTTCTCTAAATTCTCTTGGAGAGTGGTGCTGTTCCTGTAGCATTGGAAGTGGGTCCTTGGGGGTATGTAAGCTCTTACATCAACTTCCCGTGTTACAGTTGGGGACCAATCCTGCAAACACAATGAGGAACAGGCTTTGTGCCTGTGCTGGCTGATCTGGTGAGGGTTACACTGAGTTTACCAGGGATCTGTAGCTGGTGATTTTTGAATCTAATTGAAGAGATAAGCAGGCTGCTGGCAATTTGTAGAAGGAAAAACAACTACTTTCTTTTTGTCAACCATCCTTCTTTTTAGAAGTGCCTGCATTCTTTTTGTTTTTGTTAATGGCACTGAACAGCTCTAAAGTTCAGATCAATATAGTGCTACCTTAGTGCCTTGCTCACATATATAATATCTTCTTATATTAATCCTGTTTCCATGGAAGTGTGACAGGCAGTGGTAATGCTGAATACTAAACTGGTGATTATTAATCACTGTCTTTCAGATCAATAATCCACTAGAACTTTTCCTTTCCCCCATCCTATTTTTTTTTGTTATTTCAAGTTAAACAGAAGTATTTATGTGTATACTGCTCGCGTTGTGTTTGTGGGTTTAATAACATGTGTGTCCTTCCATTCAGCATCAGCCTAGTGTCTGCAGCTTTTGCAGCACCTTCTTGCTGATTGGAGACTGATTGCCCGAGGCATTCATCCCCACCCAAGGCTTTCAGGGGTGACCCTGAGACATTCATTGTGGATGCAAGATGGTAGATAATATGGCATTGCTGGTAATATATTGCTTGCTTGGTATTGTTGCCGGCAAACCAACAAAGGCAGGGATCACTGCCCTAAGAAATAAAGCCATCCGTAGCCCTCTGCCTTTGTTTGATTTCTGGAGCATTAGTTACATTATAGTGTGTTCAGATTCTAATGTTGGGAATTTGAGCTCTGGACAGTGTCCCCTGAGTGCTGTGACAACAGAAGCATGAAAGTATGTTTTCTGAGAATTTTAGAGGATTCCTTGAAAACGATACAGTGTGAAAACCCCACTTGACACACTCCTGACTTTTTCAGGAAATTGCAGTTGGCTGCAGGAAAAAAATGATGCTTTCTTAGTTTATTTTTTATGTTTCTCAGTTTTCCCCCTGCTTTTTTGTGACGTACAGGCTTTTCAGAGGGACAGGCTAGGAGAGAAGAAGGGCTTCTTGAAAGCCACCTCTGGCATGACTATTACAAGCGACAATGAACTTGAACATGCTTCTCTCCCTTTTTTCCTCCAAAGATCATGAACTCGAAACTCAGTTGTGCATGCATGAAAGTTCTATAAACATTACTTAAACAGCAGCCAAAAGACCTTTGCCAGCTCTGGCCTACTTCTCCCCTTGTTGGGGCTCAGCACTCCCACTCAGTTGACTACTTGTCCTACTCTTTGCCCTCTCTGCTCTGCTGCAATCGTCCTGGAATTTTCCTCTATGCAACTGCTGTCCAAACCAGCTGCACCCACTACATCTTCAGCAGTGGACCGAGGAGGGTATTAATCATATTTTTGAGGAGGACACTCTGCTATTTATCTCCCTGACACCTCCAGCGTTTGGGAGCCCACTGCTGCACACAGCCCATTGACTAGTAATATTACACATTACCGTGCTCCATTGCCTCTCCCTGCCCTCTTCATTGAGTGGCTGTTCAACAGTGGAGTTGTGTTTGTTCAATCAGACATAATTTATACCTTTTTTGTTCCTTCTGGAGAGGTCTTGCTAATTTTAAGTCTAAGCACTGCATTTTCCATATAATTCTAGCTCCGATGTCACTGGAACTGAAGATGGTCAAATAGATCTGATTCCAGACTTGTTCAAACTTGTTGGTTTTAAATCACCAAATCGATGATTTAAAAACAAAGTGTCAAGGGAGATCATCTCATACTTACTTTAAAGACCCAAGTTTTATTGCATGTCTAAGAATATATATGTCTTCTATCTCTAAAGGGAATACCTGCAACAGCACATTGTACTGTGATCCCCTGGCTATTGTCCAACATGCAAAGTCTGCAAAGGACAAGAGATTAATAATTCAGTTAATTTATAGCAAGTGGTTTTTTGTTTTCATTTTTAAAAAGAAATTTATAGGAAGAGGAGTGGGTAAGGGAAGAAAGCTATTGTAAGACTAAATGACTAATCATTCATCCTGGAGTTTGTTACCCTTTCAGATTCATCAAACTGTGTAATGAGAGCAGCTAGCTTAAGATCTGCCTAATTTTACACTGTTTACCCAATGTAAAGTAACAGAAAGTGTTCTGCTCTGAGAGCTTTGGGGAAAAGGATTACTTGTTACAGGACATGGGGATTGTTTCACATAGGAGGGCCTAAAATAAACTCAAAATTCCTTTCTTTGTTAAAAAAAAAAAAAAAAAGAAAAAGAAAGAAAAAAAACCCCATGTTTTAGCTTTTCTTCTCTGGATGACGTTTCTGAGGGATGTAAACTGATTTCTGGAGGAGTTAAGCCAATTTAGCCCAGTTAAGGATTTAGCCCATCAGGTCCCAGTAAATGGCCCATGGGATGAACAGATCCCTCTGGTGCCAATCACTGTAGTGTATAATAATACTCTGTATTTCATTCTAGCTTCTGTTCTCTCCACTCCACTGGAACTGCTCTTGCCAAGGTCTCTAGTAACCTCTTCAGGGCCAAATCTCAAGGCCATTATTCCATTCATATGTTCCTTGACATTTTGGCTACATCTGACAGACCTCATTATAATATCTGTCTTGAAATCTTGGTTTAAAGCCTCTGTCCTGGAACCCGTTTCTCCCTTTAACTTTCTGTTTACTCCTACAGTGACCTTCTTGTGCCACTTTTTTTCATTTTTTTTAGCTCTTCAGGGCAGTGTCCTCTGAACTCATCTTCATCTGTATCCAAATCATTTCCATTGTAATAATAATTTTGGCTTTTATCACCTCCGCTGCTTTCCTAATGGAAATACTGCTGCACTGGCTTGCCTCAGAGCAGCCAAGCCTAGACATCTGCTCATCTCTTTGACATCTCATCCCAGATGCTTTATCACCAGGCAAAATTAATGTGGGTAAAATACTTTATTACAATCTTAATCTCATATTCAAATGTGTAACCTGAATACCATGCTAACTGCACCTTCTTTTTCCCCTTGTACTTTCTTGCTACGTCTAGAACTTGCCTCTTCTTCTCCCATAACAACTCTCAAGTTCTGGAAATATCCACTTTTTTCCTTGTGTGTAAATCTAAGCTGAGCCGCAACCCCTCCTGAGGTGCAATTTGTGGAAGAATCTAGGTCAGTGGATGAGGTGGGCATGGAGCAGGCCCATGTGGTTGGCATACAGCCCTGTGGGAGATATGGCATATATGCAATTAAGACAGAATGCTCTGGGAATTGTGCTGCTAGCCTCTAACAAACCTCTACTGAGCATATGCAGATGGTGATTTGCAGAGGATTATAATTTGGCCACGTTTTGTTGAATATTCATGAGGACAGTGAACGATACCTCTCTGTCCCTGCATTGGCCTCTACCACATTTTGAGGCAGTCCCCCAATGCACATTAGTGGAGTTTCAGTAAAAAAATTCTAAGCCTTTCAAAACAACTGGTGTGATCATTTGATCTTTGTGAAGCTTATTCTTAGAAATGGCTGTAGAAGCTTCTCAGTATTTTTTGGTATGAAACTAATAAACCCAACAGCTCCAACAAACATTAAAAAGTTGTAGTCTACTGAAAACAACCATCACTGTGGACATGCTAGCACTCTTGCATCTCTTTTCAATATTTCTGCTCTGAATGAATTCTTAAATTTGAAAGTGAGGCAAAAGTAATGTATACTTCCTCACATGATATCTCATCTGTTTTTTCAGCTCAGGTGGAAAGCTGAGCATAATTAGTCAGAAAATTAAGGCTTAAAGAAACTTGTTTGTTTTAAGGAAGACAAAGAAAAATAAATAAGTCTTGCGTTATGTTTCCTGGTCAACTGTAGGCTTGGAGTTGGATTCCTCTCCTGCTCACTAGAAGCTTTTCTATTAACTATAAGGGCAGAAACCTTCATCTTTCTGCACCTCTGTACCCTTGATGAGGTTCATGCTGACTTCACAAGTCTGGTATCAGCCTCTCTTGATTAGTGTTCACAAAGCCCAAAGAGATTATTTCATAGGACTGCAAACGTTTTTAATATCTAACTTCAAAGTTGTCCCTGCTTTGAGCCAGGGGTTGGACCAGATGACCCTCCAGCATCCCTTGCAACCTAAATTAATCTGTAATTCTGTGATCAGTGTTCTAAGTGGAAGCAACTCTGATGAAAACACACATGAGATCCTAAAGGTTAAGAACAGGTATGATCCTAGTCTATCACATAGCAAAATAAAACAAGTTCGTCTAAACTGTTTGGGGTCATTCAGTTACCCTGCTCAGTGAGGGGCAGTAATGCTTTATAGTCTAAACTCAGTCATTGAGGATCCTCTGGTCCTACCTCAGACCCTATCAGCAGGCCAGGCCAAACAGGACACTTACTTGGACTGCAGTTACCACAGTCTTCCCTAAATAAGAAGAAAATGAGAAGAGCTATCATTATTCCCAGGTCTGCCATGTATGAGTTCTTACTGGTTTTGTACAGAAGCAACTAGAAGAAGGAACTATTTGTTACATTGCAGTTATTTTGTAATAGTTTCATAACTCTTGATGACATAAAAGACCAGTCCACAGTTGGAAACTTTGCACTATATTTGGCCTCAGATTAAAAAAAGGAAGAAAAAAATCAAACGCCAAACCCGAAAACAAATCTGAAGGCAAAGAAAGCTTTATCATAGCTAAACATATCACAGTTGGATAACATGAAAGGTTTGCAGCTGGACTGGGCTGGGTTAGCTGTGCATGACAGGTGATCTTGTTTCAGAAGCAAAGGGCAAGACAAGGAGCCTCTCTAGATTCAGATGAAGAACAAATCTCTTGACCTCTAGGCCTGTGCTAGCCTATGTGAAAATCAGACCTCAGAGCTAAGTAAGAGCTGATTGAGCAGAAGATGGGGCTTGTCTATTACATCCTCACTTTTTAATTAGATCTTATAGCTGCATGTCCTTTGATCCTGAGCTGTACGTGACAATAAACATATTGACTATGGGGATTACATCAGGAATAAGTTTGGGCCACTGTCTTTTCCAGCTGAGTGAGGGTGGCTTTTTTCTGTGTAGGAATTTCTCTATGCAAAAAAGTTATTCTGGCATGATCTAAAGAGGTTTTAAGTGCAGATAGTTAAGCTGAATAAAAGGCTGTATGGATAATTTTGCTTTAGCATAATGGCAGCTTACTCAAAGTTCATTAAATCCATTTCTAATTAACTTAAACTAATTCAAATTAAGCCACTATAACACTGCACTAAACATGTCCAAGTAGCTTTGTGAACCTGTCTAACTCTCACTTTAAATTCTCACCTGAAGTTATGTGGATACAGCTTTCTAGCTAGCTGAGCTGAGTATTAGGCTAGAGAGTGTGACAGATGACAGCATCCATGAACAATATCAGTGTGCTGCCATCTTTAATTTTCTCCTTTCTTTTTGTGTCTAAATAAGACAGTAACAGGAAAGCCTGTTTATATAGTTGTTTGCTGACAACATGTTGCTCTGCCAGATTCAGCAGGTTTTAAACATTCTTCATGCCAGCTTGCTTTTGGTAGAGTATTTTGATGTGTGTGTCTCATGACTGGAAAGCATTCACTTCCTTCCCCTGGCTACACCTGCGCTAGTAAATTAAACAGGATCACCAGTCCTGGTGAGCCATGAGAATGGTCCTGGACATGTTTTTGCTCATGCTGCCTACCACCCTCCCAAACCATTCTGGGGGTATGTAGGAGTGAAGTGATGCAGGGTCTGTCCCTATTCCAGCCCTTGGTGGCCTCTACAGAGGGTGGGAGAGCAGGGATGCTTTCATTGTATCATCCCCTACTTAATGTCACCCTGCAAAAAGATGCCTCGATGAAGCTCAGTGAGAATACAGACTAAATCAACTTGCAGTCAAAGGATTTATAACTGAATAATTAAGCCCAGACTAACTTCAGGGCACTTTTCCTGAACATGAACAAAAGCTTGTGGATAGCACTATAAATTGAACCCACCCACCTGAAACGCTGCCAGCAAATCTGCCAAAGCCCCTTCCTGTGGAGACAAACCTTCTCCTGCAGGTCTTGTAAATGAATTAATTATGTGTGTTGAAACAGAGTAAAGGTTCATCAGTAGTGCTAATATTTGGAATAACAAAGTTGTTAAGTTTGATGCAATTCAATGTTGCTTAGTGCTGTTGGAGCTCACAGCTGTCTTGTAACACCCTTGTTTGCTAAGTTCCACACACAGAAGGACCAGGGTGTGGCTTGGGGTTGTGGTGAGGTGGGGTTTTTAATAATTGTTATTTTAATAAACATTTGGACTGAAAGAATCCATTGGTAGTTTTTCAAAATAACAGCCTTGCTACCAGCGGGTAACCAGAAATGCAGTCTTAAATGTAGAGATGAGCTGGTTGGATTTTTTTTTTCCTTAAAAAAAAAAAAAATAAAAAAAAAATCCCACAAGACTGTTGAACAATTACAGCTTAATTTACAAAAACACTTAAATGTATATTGTCTTGTGAGCCATTTAGTCCTATTGTCTTCAAATGGAAGCTTATTCATGTGCTTAACTCTAAACAGCAGCTTCAAGGCTTTATTGAATCAACCCCTGAGACACTAAGGAGACCTTTGTAAAAGCAACTATTGATAAACACAGGTAAAACTTGGAAAAAAAAGCAAAGAGCAACAAATCTGCCAGTACGGATAGCACGGCAGAAATTACTTCAGAGTCTGGGCTGTCTAGGACAGCCATTAAGGTAACCACTTGGGAAGATATCAGGATGAGAGGTTCCTTAATAGTACTTACGGTAGGCACAGCATGTAGGGTCTGATCCAGCAGGTATGGGAATACTTCATTTCTGGGCACTTCATTGACAATGATGCCAACAAAAGGAAGGTAGTTCAGAAAAGAGAGAAGTAAATATATGAGGAAGCTTGACAGAATGACTTACAAAGGATGAAAAAATGTGAATTGAGTAATACAGACCTGTTAACTGATGTCTACCACAGACCTTGAGTACACCTTGCTGATGCTGGAAGGGTGTAAACACCAAGGTCAAAGGATTACTCAAGGCACCAAAACTCACAGTGACATGAAAAAAATTTCAAAGGGAAAATTGATGTTCAAAGTCAGTGGGGTTTTGCTGGAAAATGCATAATGGCCAAATGGATGAAGGACCATGGATATATAGTTAGCTGTGAGGATTTTGGAATGAAGTCCAAAAGGGGCAAGGGAAGTGGAGAAGAGCTGCCCACCTTGATGAGCAAAGAGGAGGGGGAGCAGCAAAAGGAAAGAGAAGCTTGCTGTGGTGTTTTTTAATAGCCAGACCCACCAAGCTGAATCCATCACAGCCCTAATGATTAGACAAAATCTCCTAGTTTGATCTGTGATACCATCAGGCATGGGAGCATATTACCTCTGTGTAACAACACGCTTAAACTTAGCCTGAGTAATGCAGTATTTACTTCAATCAAGAACAGAGTAGGAGAGATGAAGGTGCTTGTCTCTTCCATACTTAATACCCCTGCATTGGGACTATAATAACCAACATGAATCAGTAACATTATTTTCACTAGCTTTTTATTTTAAATGTTGGTAGCACCTTTCAAGCAGTGACAGATCCCAAGGCCCACCCCTCCTGTAGCTGCAGGTAATATCCTGATGTTCCCTATGTGGTGTTGGCAGGTACTGTATATTTTAGCACATTTTGACAGGCCTCTACAGCATCTTTGAATCAATCAAGTTCTGCTAAATCTAATAAAAAATTACCATTAACTTTTAAATAATAGTAGAAAAATTGTAAAAGGACAATGGTACCAGTCCTGCTGTCTTGGTTTTAGGAAGATACATGCTTTTCTGTCAATCTCTGTATCTTCCCAGGAGCTGATTTTCTTAGTCAATCCCCTCTGTGTCTGGGAAGCATTATTAGCACTTTGCAAATGAGAAATGAGTGACAGTTTCGTTTTGAGGACATAAAAAGGGGATCTGATGACTCTGGGTGCATGAATATTTTAGCCCTATTTGAGGCCCACCTTGGATCAGATCTGCAGAGATGTCAAGTATAGTTCCTCAGCTGTGTTGTTAGTAGCAAATAGTTCTGAAAACAGTAGTATTTGAGATTGAACTAATAGGAAATTGACGTTCTCCAAACTGTATTAAAAAGTGACTTGTCCTGGATCACTTGGGAAACCTGTAGCAGATTTGGGGATCAAATTTAGCCCTTTTAGATCACCTATTGTTCCTAGTGAAATTCAGCAACCGTCTCCCTTCCAGACATACACTCGTTACCTCAAAGTCACTGTCACTGCAATTATATTAGTAGTAGTATGCAAGATTTCAACTTGCCTTGGGCTGCTCTAACTATGCTGCAAATCTGCTTCCAGCTGTAGTGCAGATATATTCATTGTTTCTATGTATCAGGGATAAGGAGAAGTTTTGAATGACACTTTATTATACAGTCATGGATTTAGCAAGGGAAAGATGGGGAAGCTGTTCACCCCTTTCTCCAGACAGTGTCTGCTGCTGCATGAATGTGGTACCAGTTGGGTGACAGTGCATGTGTGAGGATCAACCTGCCTCTGGCCCTGATTAAGCCATAGCAGGATGCTCTCTGCCCTTTTATGCTGAGGCATTTCATGTATGAAAACAGGGTCAGTGTGAGCTTACGATTGGAAATGTCCATACACAAAAGTTGTGAGAAGGCAGAATTACAGGTTCTGATGGTAGTGGAGATATTTATTCCATCTTAGTACCCACATAGCAGTAGTAACATCTGACAGTAACCCAGAGAGGAGTGGATATTCTATGCTGATGGAGGAATGTAGTTGCAAACATCATCATTTCCTGATTTTTGTGCGTGTCAGTCCATAACCTAAAATTTTCTGTTTGGAGGGCACCCTTTTCCCCTCTTTTGTTTGCATTAGAGGCCTGATGTGGTGTCTGCTAAAAGAAAAAGAAATATTTCCAGTGTCTTAAAGAGATGTTGAATCAAGGCTGTAGTTCGCATATGTATGTACGTGTGTAGAAATTGCAATATGTTGTATACACACACATTATACGATCACACATATGCATTTGTATATACTGTTTACATGCATCAATGTTATGCTGTATGTGTTTTTATTATCATGGTTTGTAATCCCACCATCTTTCAAAGTCTTACCAAATAGCACTGCGGGCAGCATGCCAGCTTCTTTCACATTCCTGCTAAAGTCACTTGGAATATATCTGAACGTGGCAAAACACATTTGCCAAGTTATGTGCATAAAAACATCCTTTGATCTTTCAGACTCATAAATATGTAATAAAGTACATGATTGCCCTACTGATCTGTCCTACATCAATCTTACGTCTCTCTTTTATTGATTCATCAAAATAAGATACGATCAAGGTACAAAAGAGTTAAAGAAGCTATTTATTTTAATGTTTCCTTGGAGAGCTTGCATGTTATTTTGAGTACAAATTATATATATAATATTTCATGAATGATGTTTGAAGCATTAAAAATCACCTCTGCACTTCAAGTTAACACAAAACTCTGGCAGTCAGCCATCTTTTATTTGCTTTTTTTCTTTTCTTCCTTTTTTTTAAAGGAACATTGCAAAGATGTGGTGTCATTTTTCTATGGCCATACTTAAGGTTTTTCCCCTTCTATTTTTAAATCATGTACTCAACTGGTATTGTAATCCAACTTTGAAATGTTCAGGAAATAATATTTTGCAATAGATTTAGTATATGGGCTGTTTGGATTGGGTAGTGAGTCTTGTCCAAAACCAGGGATTATCCTAATTTGTACTGAGGGTAAAATGAGAGCTGCAAAGGCCCAGGGAGGTATTGTAGGAGTAATAACAGAGGTAAAATCTTGGCCTGAAAATATACATGATAGCAAGCCTTACCTCTGCCTTGTGGTTTCTGAGACATCTTTAAAAGACACAGTTCAGACTTCAGCTCTATCAGGTGTAAAGCCACTGAAGCTGATAAAAGTGAAATGTGTTTGGAAAGAGGAAAACTTAAGCAAACCATAAATAGAGTGAGTTACATAGTGGGTAATAAAATCTACATTTTGTTTCACAAGGGAGAAATCAGGTGGAGTCCTTAAGTGTTTGAGCTGTTAGTCTTGCTTGCTGGGAGAAGTATGCACTTTTCCCCATGATGCTGCATCTACCGAGTTAAAGGACCATCT
Source organism: Strix aluco (assembly GCF_031877795.1). NCBI lineage: Eukaryota > Metazoa > Chordata > Aves > Strigiformes > Strigidae > Strix > Strix aluco. Next base: position 16,216,599 of record NC_133942.1, on the reverse strand, counting down.
GAGTTTGCTTTGACATATTTAGTGCATCCAACAGAGGCTGGTTTATGTCAGCCAACGTGTTTTTCACAACCACTTTATGGCACTTACTCTTTGGCAGTGTAGAAGTATCCAGTTCTGAAAATGTACTGATAATGAATGAAAAAATTTCTGAGCAAGACCTGCCAACCAGGTAGCAGGCAGTGAACTTCAACACACTTCTCTGAAGCTGTAAAATATGAAAAAAAGTGACATGGGTGCAGAAGAGTTCACCTCTTTTGTCAGGTTCTCTCTTGGCCTGCCATATGAGTTGTAGAGTCTTGGGAAGTGGAATCATTTTTATGCAGTTCTTGTCATGAATCCACCAGCAGCAACAGGCAGAAAAGTCACAGATTATTGTGTGATTTTATGATAATCAAGACGCTTAGCTGACTTGGAGACTGAGAAAGAAAAAAGAGGTGCCAAGTGCTTTGTGATGTTTGGCATCTCCCCTTTGAGGGTCATCACACATAGAAAACATTAATTAAGTTTCAAGTCACCCGACAATAGAAAATGTTGTTACCCTTTTCTTTCACCAGTGAGAACTGAGTCCAAGTGGCATAATCGACAGTATGGAGCAAACCACTGGTTGAGCTGGAAAAATTATTCAGACTCCTGACTCTCAGTTCTGCAGTTTAGCCAGCAGAAAGCATTGGCTTTTCCTCACTTCCAGTCAGCAGCAGATTATGGCTTCACATTACACTAGAAAATGCTGTCAGTATAATAACCTTTGGAAATAGCAAGCCATATGCTGATTTCAGTGACGTGGATATAACAAGAGAAGTAGTTTTGCACTAAGGAGGGAGAGCATGGCCTCTTCCCACCAGTCACACGCTGCAAAGTCCATATGAGGATTTGATCCATCTGGATACGTTCTCTTGTCTCCCACCCTGCTTCTCTGAAGATTGGTTGTCCTCCTTTGACCTCCTTCAGGTTTCTCAGAGGTTTGTGCTGAGGTCCCTGCAGCTTTCCTGTAGATCTTGTCAGCACCCGTCTTTGCTGCTGAGTCGCCGGAGTCTCATACCTTCCCTAGCCGAGAGGGAAATCCCTTTCCTCCTCCCCAGTAAGCCTCATATATTTTCCATTAAGAGACTTGCAGCTGATAAAGCCCAGCACTGAAATGGAAAGGGAGGAAATTTTCCCGAGCTTTTGTGCAAATCTGTAACCTCACTCTGATCCCAAGTTTGTTCTGCTGCTCCTGGCCAGGTGGCAGCTGCAGTCTTAGCAGCTAGATCGTGCCCCGACTTTCCCTCTGATTGTTTTCATTTGAGTAACTTCTTCACCAGCACCACATAGCTGGGGATGTTCCCTCTGTATGGGATGAACTGAGGGCAGCTGTGAGGAGGAACCATCATAGCTCATTTGCACCAATGGGGAGTGAAAGCTTGAAATAGTTGTTAGGGTACATGTAGTTAAATCGAAGTAGGGATGGATGTGTCCTTGTTGCATGTGCCGGGGTGATAACCTAGCAAGGGTGAAACAGCTCAAGAGAGCTGCGGCGTGGGGGTGAGCCACGATCACTGCACCTTTGTACAGACAGCGGTACGAGGTGCAGACCTCCCTGCTTTAGCGGTGGCAGCTTCTGGCACATGAACTGCTGCTTTCTCCTCTTCACTGGTACTCCCTCAGCCCCTTAGCAGCAGTGTGCATGTCCTGGTGCAGCTCGAACTCCCCAATGGCTTATCGTGTCCTCCAGCGGGCTTCGGGCCAGCCATTAGTGTGGTGACTACAGCAACTGGAGACACCGTGTTAGGCTTTTGCCAATGATTATTGTTTTGTCTGTTCTGTGTTACTGATGCCAAATCACCAAAAAAAAAGATTATCTGATTGTTCTTTCTTATCCAGTTCTCAAATCTCATCTCCAAAGAATATTTTGGGTCAGAACATCTCTGTTGCCAATAATGTGGAGGTGAATTGCTGTAGTCTCTGCATGACATTCTTTCTGTGGGAGAAGCTGGGATTCCAGTCTTTTGTTTATTATTAATTGAAGTATTGTCAGATTGTTTAAGTTACAGGAAAAAAGAGCTGGAGGATTAAAATCTATCATTACGTTTTCATTATTCAGTCAAGAAGGCAGGGAACTATTAAAGAAGATTTTTCTAAAACATTTCTGGAGTCCACAGACAATAACCCAAACCAGAGCATGTAAACATACATGGCAATTAGGTATTGGAATGCTTTCTATTTCTCATTCTTTCAGATGTTGCAAGTTTCATTTCCATAACTGCCCTATGTTGCTTTTTATCTTTATTTATTATTTATCCTATTTATTTCACTTTTGGAAATCATTTTTACTAAACAGAAAACTTGCTTCCTGAAACTTTCTTCCACTTTTCTCAGTGTAACCATTCAGCAAGAGTGATTAAAGCCAACAACTTTCATTTCTTCTAACAACCTTAAAGAACCCCACAGGTGAGACAGCAGTGACACACAAGGTGTCTGGTTTAAGTACCTCAGATATGAGCCTCTGATCCTCGTTTAATATTAGTCACATTTTAAAATGAAAGAGGAAATTGAAACAGGTTTTGTTTCCGTAATTGTTTATTAAGCTAACGTATTAAATCTTGGTGAATTATTTAGTAGGAATGATGACTCTGCACCTTTCATTTGTATTGTGAAATTTTCATTCCTAGCTGCTTTTCCCTGGCAGGATTAAATGCCAAGTTCTCAGCTCTCTGTGGAATTAGTAAGACCCTGTGATAGATACTATAGGAAATGAAACCACAGTCAAGAGAAGACAATTGCTGTAAATGTTACAGGTTTGTTTTCACAGGATTCCCTGGCAGACTTTTCCATGATGCATTTTTTCAATTTTTACAAAAATTTTCTCTTTCTTCGCTAGCCTCAGAAAAAGATTGAAACACTCAAAAGGCTTAAGCTGGTCAGTGAAAGTATTCTGATTTTCATCTGCTGAAACTGTGCTGCAGGATTTGTTGTCATGTGTGTGCTGCTAAGGCAGGTTGCTGAGAAAAGGAAAATGACATTTTCTGGTAACGAATTTGCCACCTTGTGGTTGAATGAATTCAATGGAGGAGCCCAGCACTGAGGACAGACAGTAGTCCAAGAAGGTGCCTCTGCTAAATCTGGAACGGTAATTTACATACTAGTTTAGGACCCACCATGGAGGAATCAGAGCCTCCAAAAGGTGGTATTTTAGTTTAGATACCAAAAATAAGATAGCATGAAAAAACCTTTACCATGTCTCCCTCCGCTGGTTAAAGACATAGCCTAGACTGATTAAGATTTACAGATGTATAGACTTACAGAGATGGCTGAAATTTGGTTGAAGAATACTATCGTTTGTGTCTGTGTTTTCCTCTAGAAAAATGAAAGGGCTGGGGGAGAGAATAGCATTTCCCTTCCTATCTGAAGCACACATTTTTTTCATGTATAAAAAATTCTGATTTTCAGGGCACTTGTACATAGCAGACCTGTTACAGCTGACCCCATCTTTATGCCTTAATTTTCACTTTTCTGTTCATGGCCTGAGAGAGGCATTGTGTTGGGCAATATCTTAAAGATGGTCTTTTTTCCATCCTCCTTCCCCTACTTTATATGTTCATCCTGAATGGGTTATCACCATGGGGGTAGTTTTATTAAGGAACCAGGAGCTAAAAGTAGGTTTGGAAAGGAAAAAAAAGGATATGTTAAACTTAACATGAAAAAATGCTAAGGGGAGGAAAAGAGTTTGCTTATTTGCCCATCACTATGTTTATGGAGGTGGGGGAATTAGAACAAAATTAATGGGTCAGCCCCTTTAGTTAAACTTAAATTCATTTGGGCACTTTCAGCTCTCAGATGGAGCAAACAGCAGTAGAGGAAATAATTATGATCTTCTTCTCCTTACTGCAACTGGGCATGAGTTAATACAGACTTCTAAGCTGGCTTACTAATAACATGCATTCCAAAGGGTCTGTGCATGTTTCCAATTTAGAGCTGTAAATTAGATTTTATCCTCAACTTGGCATCCATAAAAGATATTCATGGAATACACCTGCATAAAGGTCCTTATTCATCTCTCTCATCCCTATTTAGGGTTGCTTTTAGGCACTATAATATACTGCAGAACCAGACTTTACCTGTGAAATCCAGTGCCCTGAAGAGGAAAGAGAATAATAATACTTTTTATTTAGAAGACTTCGGAGTCCTTTGCCAGTTTAACTGGAATTTAAAAATATCATCAGGAAATGATGATGCTTTGATTATTTAATGTATTTGGTTGAAGTGTCTTTGTTTAATCTTTTTTAGGCCTTGAAAAGGGACATAAAATGGTTTTGATACAGAGGATTGGATCCATCCTTCTTGCTACTTTTATACCACTCTTATCTCCATGGTATCAGAATGTCTTAAAACATGTGTCATTTCTCTGTAGCTTCTCTACATGTCTGTTTTCTCCAAAATTGTTGTTACCAAAATTCTTACAACCATGGCCTTTAATGAGACTAATGTCAGATTGCTCTACCTGCTGGAAAAAACATGTATTCAAATGGCAGCCTGCAGCTTCATGCTCTGTTTTCACTGGTAGAGGAGCACTGCTGTCATACAGGCTCTGAGCAGGGTGGCCCGTATGTGGCCACAGTGATATGACTAAAATTGTTCTTCCAGGCAACCTTGCAGTGTCTCCCTCTTCAAAGCAATTATCCCAGTCCATTGGTGGGGTTGTTATCACTCTGTGCCTATTTCTGGTGTAGCTGTATGCTCTGGGATGCTGTTGCAAACTCGCTGTAATTACAGTGGCTGATGTCCTGGTGCTCAGAGGAACCTGCTTTAATCACAGTCCCTGAGCGCAGGGAAAACCAAAAGCAAGCCTTTTTTGAGCATGTTTGGGTGATCTGGGATGTCCTGTGCTCCATGCTGGTCTGCTACACAAGCTTGAGTGTCCCAGTGAAAACAAGCTGTGTTAGGCTGCATCCCTGGGGCAGCGTGGCATCATCAGCTCATTACTCTAAGCTCTGCCCATCAGATACAATCCATCTTCAGGGGAATGTTTTTGGCTCAGGGGGTGAATTTTCTGAGATCTGTGTGTGGGTTTCAGCCACATGGCTCCTATTGACTTTAATGGGAGTCACGCTGCTAGAAACCCATGCACTCCCCTTGGGGTTATGCTCTTCCCTGATGTGTGTGGACTGCTCCACATATTAGCTGTAAGGGGGAGAGCACACCTCTGCCCTGCCTTGTCAAGAAGAAACCAGGCCTCCTCTCCACCCTTACCCCCACCCCTTTGGCCTTGTGTATTTATGGATGAGCAACAATGGAGACTCATTTCTATGGCAAGTTAGCAAGATTTATACTATAAATATTACATTACAAGGTTCAGACACGGTGCTATTTTCAAACATATCCACACTTTGCTGCAGATCAGTGTGTCACTGAAATATTTCCTTTGAAGAATATGTTTTTGAAACACATCATAAAAATTCTAGCATTGAGATTTCTCCATTTGTGGCATCACAGTGCGTGTCAAAATGTCTTTATTAAAATAAGATATTAAAAAGTTATAGGTTTGACTTTTGGTGGGGGGGAGGAGGATTCTGTGAGGGATTCAGAAAACAGCCAGCATAGCTTTAATTGAAGGAGACAATGTTGTCAGTATATGTGTTCCTACAGTTATAAAGCCCAGCAGTATAGTATTCATCAAGTCTGATTCCACCTGACACTTGACTGAAAGCATTTTGCACTAATTTGCTTTGTGCTTGTCTAGTAAATCTAAAAAGAATGAGTGAAGGGGTGATAGGTGGCCATTAAACAGAATAAACAGCCTCTGGCAAGTGAATGAGTTTTACAGACTTGTTGCTTTTGGGAGGGGGAGGGTGGAAGGGGAGAAGATTATAGGTCTTTGAATCAGCATGTGGCTGCCTCTATCACTCTGTAATCACAACTGTTTTCTTTGGCCTGGAGACCCATGTGCACCTCCAGAGAGGCTACTACGGTGAAGAAGGAAGCTCTGCCCCCAAACCTCTGTAGGAGAGCCCTCCAGACATATGATTCATATTCCAAGTGTGATAGAGGCCTAAATGGCAATTATTTTATCATATAAACACCAGTGAGATAGATTTCAGTCTGGAGCTGATTGCTTTCCTCAGATAATCCTTTTCAAATTTTCCCCTACATAAAATATAACAGCTTTAGGGTGTTTTCAGGTCCCCACTTATGGTTCAACTTATGGTAAAAACCTTGGGCTTGTTGTCATCTTTGTCTAGCTTTGCTGATAGCAGGCAGGAAATAGCTGTGTAAAGGCAGGAGGGGGTAAATAGCTGACTCTGTGGTCTGTAATTGGTTCATAGTTTTGGACTGTGAAGAATAGAAAAGAAGGCAGAGGAGGGCTGGAAGACAGCCTAACAAGGAACACATGGGCATCTGAAAACTAAACACAGCTGGACCAAGAAGTACATTTGACCGCCTGTTCCTTGCTCTCAGACTTCTTAGCATTGTTGTTGTTACTGGTGAAGAATATATAGCACCGGATTTCAAGGGGGTGGATGGGAACTTCACTGTGATAAAAGGCTAAATATCATGACTAAGAAATCAAAACAAAAACTTCCTTTCTCCATGTACTTATTTATTTAGTTGCTTGCTTGCTTGGGGTTCTCTTATCTTGGCAACCGCATTGCTGCTGTTTTGCTGGAGGATGGTGTCAGCCACAGAATGTCAGAGTTTCATTCCCTGGAAGAGGATGTTCAGCTTCAGGGGGTTTCTATTTGCTTCCCCTTTACCTTAGCCTCCCCCGGCTTGTTGCCTTCAAAACATGAGTGTGGGTAGAAATTTGTGGACTGAGAGGACATAATGAGCCTGGAAAAGTGGACACCTTGATGAAAAATTCTACCTGTCGATACAATGTCAAAGGAGGAAGTTTTAATCCTCCCCCTCCCACCTCCCCTTGGAAGGTGCGAATAGGGATCATACCAACCCCAGGTTGTGCACCAAATCCTGGCAGAGGCTGTCTGTGGGATTTGCAGACTGCTTCTGTGTCTGGTATAAGTCAGCTTTGTTTTGGCTGCTTCTAGGACAGGGGAAAAGCTTTTCCTCTCAGTATCCCTGAATTAAGGGCTCTCATTACTTGGACCTCATTAAAATAATCTCTCATCTGTACTTGTGTCACAAGGAAATGGCTGTTTCCCCACGTCTCTCTCTTCTTCTCCCCTGATATCTGCACAAATGTATTTTTTCTTTTCTAAATTAGAAAAGATCTTGCTGCTGTTACACTTGGCTATTTACATTCTTTAAGGAAAAAAAAAAAAAAAAAAGCCCTAAAAACCCTGACTGCAGAACTGCCATTAGTGTTGATTGTGTCCAGCAATGCACGATCCACTTCAAGAAAGGCAACATCCTCTATTTTTTAAGCCAAATGTTGTGCACCGCAGCAAGAACAAACAAGAGTGACTTTCATCCTTCAAACACTGAAGCAGCTTTGCAAAGCCTGACATGAAAGGGCCTCCCTTGCTCTCTTGTCCATGTAGGCCTGGAAATGGAGCTGAAATGGCTAACAACATTGGTAATAATAGGGGCCTGCCTGGCATCAAGAGGTGAGCCGAAAGACTTCAAAAGCTGGCTTGAGCATGGCTGCAGGAGCATTTGCTCTGGGATTCAGGCTCCAACTTTTATTCTCTCCCTTTGAAGAGCTTACAATTGGGCAGAGGGTGGAAACCAAGCATTTTTGACATGAACTCTGCCATGGAAAATTATGAGAAAGACGGAGATGAAAAGGAATGTGTCCTGATTGTGCTGGGTATTTTTTTATTTTATTTTATTTTTAAAAGTCTGCAAAACAAGGGTCTAGCAGTACTATAATCATTGATCCTGAAAAGGTTCTTCAGAGATTAGTGCTATCAGTGCAATGTGAACCTCAAGGCTGAGAGGCAGAGTGAAGGAGAGAGACCCTTTTGCACTAAAATAACACAAGCTTTTAAAGAAATAGTGTACTACTCTGTTGGGGGGAAAAAAAAAAAAAAAGAAAAAACCCCACAACACCTGTGCTTGAAAACAAACAAACAATACAAAAAATAAATGGCAAGTTTGGCTTACCTCCAAATTTTGCAATCACCAGAGGGTCCCAATTGTTTGAGTGTAGATCCCTCAGAGCACCCGGACTCCTGTTTGTTTTGTAAGCTAAGATTACTCTGCAGGACTCTTGTGTTGTTTTTACTGCCTATAAACACAGAATAATTTCACTGAACCTGGAGAAGCTGCTGGGGATTTACTTTAGTATGGGTAACTGTACGGATATCTGTGGGATTACTAAATATTTATACAAATTAGTCTTATTGCTTCATCCATTTTATTTTTGGCAAAGCTTCATTAGTATCAAATACGCAACAGGCAGGCAGGCAGCGTTGTGAAAGGTCACCTGTCATTTCCTATTGCAGCACTCTTTTCTGTTGTGTCAACTTTGCTAACCTTTAATCATAGGGGCAGTAGATAAGGAAAGGAGGGAAATAGAAGCTGGAAGTTAGTAGGAAAATGGGAGGGAAAAGCAGCTTTACCTATGGGGACAGGGTGACCGCTCTCAGAAGCAGACCCAGGAGACTGGACCTGGAGTGAGACTTGGAGAAGTGCAGAGTGGGAATGCGAGAAACAAAGAGCAGACAGGAGTGGGAGGACGGGTTGGAAGGAAGGAGAGAAAATGGCTGGGAACATCCATGGCTTGTAAACCACCTACACCTGTTGTTTATCCACAGAGCCTGGAGTGCGAGCAGAGATTTGTGCCTTCCATCATTGCTGTAGCTGTCAATAGGGATCTGCTCACTGACAAGTGTCCCATTTGTCTAGGTCGTTGCCCTGCAGAGAGGGTTCAGTCTCCTACTGTTGTCACTTCCAAACTCGGGTAGTAATACATCTGCAGGAATGGTGGGCAATGGGGAAGGTATCTTGCACTGGTATATAGATGGAGAATCATTGTATAGGTAGAGGATCACTGCAGAGTCTGCATAGAGGCCACTGAAACGAATGGAAGGAGGTTTTTGGACATCAAAGCCCTCAATAGCTGAATGAACACGTCCTCGACCCCTAAGCCTCCCCCTCAGACGTTGTCCCTCTAAGCCTGTATAATTTTGACATTTTAAGATAAATATTCTGTATTCAGTGGCTCTCACTCTGTACTTTTGGCACTTTCTAGTGGTCCTGAGTGCTCCTTCTGAGCACAACTTGTTTTCCTTCTCTCATTTGTAATCATACCATAAGGGAACTGTGTATACACAGTACACTTACCTATTTTTCTCTAAGTGGGGAGTTGTGGAGTGGCTGCTGTACGTGATTGCCTGTCAGGCACCAATTAGCGATCCATTCAGAATCTCTGAAGCTGTGATCCACAGCCAGGAGAGAGTTTGAGAACACTTGTTTTCAGTTATCCTGCATAAATCTCATGCCATATATCTATAGCAAAATGAGATCATATCCCCAAGTCCTTTAAATATTAAGACATCCAGATATGCTTGTTTTTGAACAAACAAAAACAAACTTATAGTGAAGCTTCCTGTGTAAAGCAGTTTCTGTGACAGTATGTCTTGAAAATTAATATACCCCTATCTACAATATGATTTGCTTTTACATCTGAAATTACAATGACATGAGTATTTCAGTTGTTAAAATATAAAACTTAAACTGTTGCTTGCTGAGTTCTTAAATGCATTACTGACGTGTCTTTCAGTTGCTTTTTCCAACCTCAAAAGCAAAGAAAAGCCACTTAGCATTTCTAAAGCCCAACTTGCCAGTCTTTTGCTATTGCTGAAGTTTATGCTTAAATCTTTGAATCGATACTGATAGTTCTTAACCAGTTCTCAAACTTTAGGGAGGGAGCAGAAGAAGAAAACAAAATCTCTGAACTACAGGGACTACAGGTAGAAAGTGAGGCTATGGGGGGCTGCTAATGTGCTCTGAAAGCTGAGTACTTAAAGCAATCAAAGACAGGGAAAGTCTAAAATAATATCTTCAATAACAATCTGTTAATTTGCAAGGACAAGGAAAAGAACAGCCCTTGGTTGTATTTCTAAGTTTAAGAAATTTGCAAAGCACCAAAGCAAGAGGGAATCCAGCAGCAATTCCCAGGGCTCCCAGCCCACTCACTAGCTGACTTGATGAGCTTCTTTGATCTGGTATTGACATCATATCAGATCTCTTGCACTGTTTTGCCCACTTGCCAAAGCCAGCTTCCCAGAAGCGAAAATGTGCGTTCCTTTCCTTGGGGTAATTTGAAACATTGACATGAAACAGACCTCTCACTCTTTCTCTGCTGTGGTCTGCCTTTCGAGTAGTTCCTTCACTAGTGTCTCCTTAAAAACACTTGGAGGTCAATGCCAGGTTCGAATTGCAGTGTTCTCATCTATTGTGAGTGATGCGATGATTAGGTATTAAGTGTATGAATACCAAGAAGAGAAAAGAGAGAATAAGTAAGTTGGTTTGGGAGCCTGGGATTCACAGACATCCAATTTTTTTTAGATACCTTGTATAATAAACATTAACCATTTTTGGCTACTCACATAGTACTATACTGTACAGAATAGTCACTCTTGGTTCAGTGATACGTGGAATTTGCATGACAAGAAAGAAATTGAAAGTCTCCAGTACAATGTGACATGGAAAGAAGCCAATGCAAAAACTTTCTTCTTCTCTCCGCAAAGGAATTTTTGATGTTGGCAATAAAAGTATAAGCTAAGTTAATGGCTAGCTCAAGTACCATGTTTATGCAAGCGCCAAAACAGCATGGGAAATGTGCTGCCCTGTTCCCAACTGGACATTCCAGATATACTTGTTAAAGAGCATCTCAGGCCCTCTTACGTTCCCTAGACTGTAATGTTGACCCTGTTTTGACTTGATCCAGCAGTGTTAGTCATATTTAGATCCCAAATTTCCCCCCAACATTACTGGCTGCCATAGTCCCTTCATGAGGATACTGGACAAATACCTCACATGAATTATTAGTGCCCAGAATTGACCTACTCCATGTAACTGTGTGTGAAGAGACTTCTGTTTTGAGTAGGAAGTGCAGCAGATATGCATACTTCGGGAGTTTGGGGGCAGTGTCTGGATTTCTTATACTATCCTGTCTCACTTTTGGACATCAGTTGGACAAGACTTTTCTCATTTGTTGGTGTATGCTTCTCTCTCATTTAGTCATCACTACGGGGGAGAAAATATGACTGGAAAAATAGAAGTTACAATGGCAAAACTGCCCTTAACCAAATGGCTAGCCATTAATCTTAAATACAAGTGGATTGAGTATCAAAAGGAAAAAAAATCTTTGTTGGAGGTCAGGAGAAAAGGCATCCAGGTTGTTTGTGAAATATTAAAAGTTAGAGTTCACCAAGCATCTGTCTTGTGCATTTTAATTATGTCTTCATGAACCTGAACTGTGGGGCCCTCAGCAAGCCCTACTCAGCTGTGCTGGCTCACAAAGTTCAAAGCTAGGCTGTAAGTCGTTTTTATTTAGCGCCTAGTGACAGCAAGTACTGTAGGTGGAGAAACATTAAGTACCACTTAAATCTGTTCCTGTACATCTTGTTAGAAATATACTGGAATGATACTCTGGCTCTGACTTCACCGAGATCCATTATAAAGTCCCCCTTGGCCTTTTCTAACACGTACCTGACTATGCCATTGGAGAATCCTCAGTTCCGAACCAGCACTCAGCAGTTAGTGCTCAAATCCAAATCAACACACCACAAAGTCAATGCTACCAACTGATTTTGATTCAGAAAACCTCAGAGACTGAGGGTTATTCTGGCTTAGAATCAGGAAACGTATCTAAAAAGGGCTACCGAAGTCGCCCATAGCTATGCTTTCTGAGAGCACATCTCAACTAAATCGAAGTGCATAAGGTTCTGGGGTTGGGGCACGTGCTGGTCTCCATCAGGACTTGCTCCCTTTCAAAGGTGGCCTGAGTTTTATCTTTGGGTTCCCTGGGAAATTTGTCCAAAACATTAGGAAACAAAATAAAATACCAAAGGTGGGCTTTTCTTGGGTGAGTCTGTCTCTAGAGAGAAAACAGTGGCTTTGATCAGAGCACTTGCCCAAGCCTGCTGAAGTACATTTGCAGCTTGCTGAGGTAGTCTTGGTACACTGCTAATGTAGTGAAATGTAGCACAAGTATTTGTTATTGCAGTAAGTATCAAAGGAGGCAATAATGCTTTGCCACTTACTATAAAGTGTTTCCATGTAAATGGAAATGAATGCTACAGGGGTCTGTTCCCCTCTGAATGCACAGGGGAGTGAGGTGCTGAAGGGTTGTTTTCATTATACCATTAACAGGGCGTTACTTTCTTTTTTCCTCCATCCCTCTTCAAAAGCAGGGGCTTGAGGCTCCTTCTTTGGGTCAGCCATGCAAAGCTGTGTGTTTCCTGCCAGCCAGGGTACTAAATCCCACAGTTGTTCTCAGATGCCGTCCCCTCACCCCGGGCCCAGCAGAAATCCATCCCTTGTCGTCATACCAGCTGTAGTTTCTCTGTGGGGAGACAGCAGTCACCCGTTTGGCAAGGAGGGGCGAGCTGTAATGTCTAGCCAGAAACATCTACCATAAACCATCGCTTCCTGTTATGACAACTCATGTGTCTAAACTTATTGATTTATTTAGGTTGAACTGTCTAACCTGCTTGAGTAAAACTGGAATCAGCAGGTACTAAGTCATGTAACAATAGGAAGCACCAAACTGCAACTTGCAGTATTAGATCTTGGAGTGAATTTCAGTTTAGTTTTATTCTTTAAAAACTATCCAGAAATATCTTTCCCATTTCCATTTTTTCTTCCATTTTAAAAATTATTATTGGTACTATTATCACCATCTTCTCACCTGGCCATAGCTTTTCCATTTGTGTATTTCCCAGATTACAGAATGAAAATTAGAGAAATTGCAAATCTGGACCTTGGGCCACCAAGGATAAAAGAGAGAGTATTCTGTTTTGATTTATACATCTGTCTTGATTAGGGAATTCTTTCTTTGTCTGGAAGCAATGTGATCCGATTGTTAGAAAAGGGGAGACAGACCTTGGGGACACTTGAGTTCGTTCCTAGTTCTGTCACTCAATCAGCTTCTTTACACCCAAATCTACACTTTGGGTTTATTAGCGGATATAAGAACACCTAACTGGCTTGCCTGTGTGTTGTGAAACTTAATTAATTTATTTTTCTAAAGCTCTTTCAATTTTTCACACCAGAGAGCTCATATAAAGCATGTAAGTACTGATTTTTAAAGGTGTAAGGTACTTTTCCCTCCTATGAACATTAATTTAAGTTATACCCATTTAGACTACAATCACACAATATATCTTTCTAGAAAATACTGAATTTAGAGACTCATTGTCAGTTACATCTTTACACCTGTAAATAATAATATCTTGTATGTGTTAGCATATATGCGTGTGGCCATATATGTCTGTATATATTTATATATGCATGTTTATATACACACACAAGCAAGAGAAGAGATAGTCTTTCCAAATAGTCTGGAAAATCTCTGGGACTCCACAGCTGGCAGTGCATTACTTTTATTTAAAGAAAACTTACGTAAAAAGCTTATGTGCAGTCAAAAACTTCCCGGCTCTAATTAATATATATATGAAGTGTAAACAGATCATGAAATATTTTTTTAGTGCTTAATACATAGAAATGTCCTGTGTTGATGCTAATGAAAAAGTAATGCCTGGTATATTTCACATTGCAGGGCCTGGGGACACAGATCCATGGAAAAGCAATTCATACCAAACTGCTTTACAAGTGCAAAAATTCTGTTAGCCTAAAGCTACAGCGCTACATAATTGTACAGAGGGAAAAAAAAAAAAAAAAGCAGAAAAAAACCAGCCCTCCTGTGCCCTGTGTTTGCAGCACAGTCATTTATTTCAAGCTCTGGTAATGGGTCATTCTCTCAAAAATGATGACACCAATATTTCAGCAGAAAGGATTTTTAATCTACCATATTCTCAGTGTAATCTAGACAGCTCCTCGTTACCTAACTGAATAGTCTGTCATTCCAGCTGATTCTCGAGATCTGCTCGTTGCAAGGGAAGTTAAGGAAACGTGTGAAGACCATGAAAACCCAACCCTCTCCCCTGGAGAATAGTCTCTTAATTGTAATAGCCCATTTTAATCATTGTGATTGTTTAAAATATTATGAACAGAGGGAAATAAGGAAGATAATTGTGCTTCAGCAGTCACAATCTTTTGTTATCACCTAAGCTTATTGGAGATTTAGCTGTGTATAGTCCCAATACTTCCTTCACATATCAAGTGGCCTTAATTATGTGGGCAGCTAGAATCCCTCTCGTGAGAGAGGCTTGGATAGCAAAACAGCAGGTAAGAAATGCCTCTTCCTTACTTCTTTGTTTCTTCCCAGTCCCCTGTAGCTAAGGCTGCATATGTGGCTGTCTCTGTCTTTGTGACACTTTAAATGTGAAACAAGTAATTTAGTTGAAAATTTTCTGTTATTTTTTTTACATGCTTCATATGCTGGGTTAAAATCCATTAGCATATAACAAAAATCGGAGCAGATGTAGTGCAACAGATTCCTTAAGGGAGTCCATATTTTTACATATTTTGTAATAAGGAAACTGTCACTCCCAGATGGTATCTAGCTAATACTGGTGGTTTGCTTGCTGATAACATACTAAAAAATAAAATTAATTGTATTCTATTTGATGACAATGAAGCCATTATCATATATAATTCACTCTTAAAGGAAACGTCCAAATGATGGTCTCTTGCAATAACTAGGCTTTCTCAGTCTCTGTGCCTGTCCCTTCTCGTCTTCTTCTACCTCAGAAATTCTTTCAGAATTTGTTGCAGCAGAAAGCTCCAGCTGCAAAGTGTAACAGCCGTTCATTAGCAAAGCTGGAAACCAGTGTTAATTTGTACAGCGAATCTGGGCCAGCAGTACCTCAATACACTTACTATAAGCTTCATCCTTTACCCATGGTTCTGAAACTGCTCCGGTTTAGATGTCACTATTATTTATCATAGCAAAAGGAAACAATTAACCTTATCATTAGGTGCCACTGAATGGTACCTATTTCGTAACTGGCTTGATTAGTACAGGAACTATGCAGAGCTGATACTTGGTGTGGAAATGAAAATCAGGGCAACCCTTTGTATCCAGAGTCTTACACAAACACATGATATTGAATGTGATCAGTGTAAGGTTAAAAACTCTCAAAATATTAAAAAACTTTCTGAAAACAGGTTTTTTTTCTGATAGAAAACTGGTCAACTCCTTCCTTAAGTGAAATATTCAAGACCTGTTACAGACTGCTCAGTTACAACCTGATGAGAGGCTGAGCTCACAGGAGTTAAGGCTTTTGGCAAGGTTTATAAGGTTTATTGACATGAGATATGAGAATGAGGAGCTCAGAAGGACTTTCGTCTTCTCTTTCTGTCCTACCACAAGAATATCCAAGTTTTCAGGAAACCCTTGAAGAAACTACCCTTGAAGTTTAGGCAGTATGGTAAAAAGCAATAGGGGAAGAGAGATTTTTCCTTCCCAAAGTTGGCCTTGGGCGGGGGGTGTTGTCCTTTCTGACACCTCCTTGGGACCACAGCACTGGTTCCCCAGGCCAAAGACAATATGTAGGTGTTAATACCTGTCTGCAGATGGGAGAACTGGAACAGAGGGGTTAAGTGACTTTTGCTAAGTCACAATATCACTTAGTGCTAACACAGTAGTGTAACCCATGTGTCTGAATTCCCTATTCATTGACCTGCCCGCTGCCTTAGCACAAAGGATAAAGCGAAGAAAGGAAAATATTTCTTCCAGTAGTGTTGGGTGTAGAAACACAAAACTGTCTAGCTTTGCAAAATACCGGGGTTTACAGGATTGACTAGTCTAAATAACTAGTCAAACATCTAACTGGATAATAATTTCCTCATTTCTGAATGACTGTAGAGAAATACTGTGAGGCATACTGTCTGAAGGGTCTAAAATGTGTTTGGCTGTGTTCATTCTAGGTTATTTATGCTTTTTGTTTAATTTCCCTTCTGGCATAAGCAAAAAGTGATACGAAGAGGAACAGATGACTGCTGTTCCAATTTGAGATTTGGTAGAGAAGAACAATGTTGTAGCCATCTCTGTCACATTGGTCAGAGGAGCTCGGGTAGTATGGGAAATGATTTTACATTCTCTGAGGCTACTGCCCTATCTTGGGAACTCACAGCCAACACAGTCCCCCGTAAAACTACCTAAAGTTATTGCCAGACATTGCAGAGGAAACAGATCTCTTAACTGACATGTAATTTTGAATAAAATACAATTTTATTTAAAAAAATCACAGATCAAGGCTTGGAAATTACAGTGTAAATCTTAACAACTTGTAGTCCTCAGTTACAAGGTTATTAATATTCAGCAAGCATTATTTTATTTTATTTTGCTTTCTTTTATTCTATTTTAGAAATGAAACAGCCTTGTGAATGTAACAAGTGGTAGTAAAATTTCCATCCCTGAGTGGAATTTGTTCCAGGCTTTCATCTTTCATTTCAATTCAAAAGGAGAAGACCCTTCTTCCCTGATCTTCCTTTGGCTGGTATCTCACAAAACCTATTCTTGGAAGGTTGCAGCCCCAAATGGCAGAAATCTCATGAAACAGCAGTTCCTATCACATTTCAGTTGTTTGGTGACTAGAGCACTTTAGAGATTGTCCACAGTCATTGAGAATTCTGGGGTTGGGATGGCAGATTTTCTCAAAAAGAATTTACCCAGTTTTGAATGCTCTGAACTCACTTTGTCATCCTTGCATTCACCAGTATCAGGCATTACCTCTTTGCCCTTTTTCTAATGCATCAAGTACTAGGCAACTATAATATTTTGTTTAGCATGATTTGCATCCAATCTTTAATTATCCCTTGAATAATAGAATATTTACATCTTCAAACTTCCCTATTTTATGTTAGCTGATATTATGAGATGTACGTACAGAAGACACATGCCACAAAAAGCAACACTGTGGGTCTTAATTCATACCTTTTCTCTCTCAGCCTTCCTCATTAAGACATCACAGCTGATGTGTTTTCTCCTCTGTGTTTTAATGCCTGAGCAGAAGATGCATTTTATTCATGATTTGGTAGGAAATGTGTCTGGTGGGAAGGAATTTGGACACCATTAAAGCAACCTGAAATTCCACCGTGGACGCTGGGAGGGAGCTCTTTCTCTTAGCCATATAAAGCATCTGCTTAAATTCTCAAGTGTGGAACGTGCAGACTTGTTAGGCAAGATTTTAACAGACTGTTTGGCACTGAGTGTAATTTTCCCAAAGACCTGGCAGTGGAAATAGTTTAAATAATAGTTTGTCAAATACTCATCAAAAGAAATGCTAATTGATGCCTCATCTGAATCAAGTTCTGCACAATACCGGAAAGGGAATGGGCATTTCCTGTTTCTTTCCTACTTAATGAAAAGCGATGCTTCCCAAGAGACTGCTAGTGTTAGGTTAGGTATATCCCACCTATAGGACTATTCAGTAATGTAGATTCATTCATGGAAAGTATATATGAAGCATGCTTTATTTATTAAATATTTTATTGACTAATGTGTGGCTTCACAAGCCTATAGTATATGCTTAGCACCAGCATTGCTAGATGTCCTTTTACCAAATGCCCTTTTGAACCCCTCATCAACATCTATATTCTGGTGTCTTTCTTTTCTTGAAGTTTCTGGGTTCAGTCTAGCTCTCCAAACCAATGGTGGGGACGTGAGAAGAAAGCACGGATGTGACTGTGGGACTGGAACTCCAGCTGGCCGCAGTGCTAGAGAGCAGCATTGCAGGGCCATCGGGTGAAGTGAATCTGAACTTTTGCAGTAAATACTAAAGAGACAAAGACTTTGAATGGATTTGGAATATGAAACCAGAAACCAGATCTAAATGTCAGAGCGGGTCCCTATCTGCAGACTAAACTGAACTGAATGTTCAGACCCCAGCTTTGGCAAAGAAATAAAAGCCATAAATCCAAATCTGTTTTTTGTATTTCAGACCCTCTTGTAATGCTAATAATACTTTGCCCTTTCACAGTCTCCAACATTTTAGAAACTTTGAAATGATTTATCAAATGAATTGTACTTCCCAATTGGACTTACATGAACAACGTGGCTGGAAATACCACCCAAAAGCAAGGGCAGGATTGGGCTGTGGCTGGATTTGTGCTCTCTTTGTAGCTGTGTACAGATGCTGAGGGTGTGAGGTTTTATCTCTATCTCTATAACTCTTCCAATGCAATCTCTGTGTCAATAGCCCCAGCTCTGTGTGTCTTGGATTGCCAAAACTTCCTACACACAGGTGTCTTGCATGTCTTCACATTGACTCATTCCCCAGTTACTGCCAAAAGGTTTTCATAGAGAACAGGAGAAAGTGGTGAATGCTCTTGGTGCAACAAAGTCAAGCTTTGCTTTGTCATTGAGTGGCTACCACAATATTAGGAGTTTTAAAAGATTTGCCCAAGGCTCTAAGAGCAGTAGAGTGGCAGAGCAGGGATTGAAGCACAGAACCACTGAATCTATGTGTTTCTCTGAGCAGCTGCGTGCCTTTACGTTCAGAGAGAACAGGGTTATTTAGCATCAGAGGTACTAGTAGCAGATACAGGGCATCTTCATTCATCATGAATAATGCCGTTAGTGAGAAATAATAGTATTCCTTAGTATTGATGATAATATATTGAGCGCTAGCGAAGCCTTCTGCTAAGAGACTTATCTAGTGAAGTGAATTATGGAATTTTACTACCTGAGTACAAGGACTGATATAAATGATCAGCTCCGTGGCAATGAATTGGTTTAAAAAAGCTTCATAAGAACTTGCCTAATGCTCATAAATTAACATTAAATATGAGACGGGTTATCTAATCACACGCTTTCAGGCAAATTCCTTTTTAATATGTATGTACACTGCTGCTGGAAATGTAGAAGACATATCAGAGGAGATATTTCCTGCCATAAATGGTTACATTTGATAACTCCATATTATTTTCATAGTTTTTGTGAGTTACAGAATTCTTTGTTTACCATCAAAATTTCTACACAGAATCCACATTAAAATAACATTTTGGATAACTTTAACCCTATATATGCCCGTGGTTTCAAACTAGGGCTGGAATGCCATTATTCCTTTGCTGTGAAATACTGGAATAGTGGGTTCATTTGTTTCAAGTAAAAGTGGGCTTGATTCACTGAGCTGCTGCATATCTTCTGTGAACTGCTGAAGCTCAGGAACATCCCAGGGCATATCTATTGCAGCTCTTGCTATATGTGGTAAGTGATGCCCCTGGTTGCCACTCACCAAAAATGTTGGTGGGAAGACTTGGTGAATTCACCAAAAGCTGTTCTGAACTATCCTTATGCTAGGGCAGATTAATCTAGTGTGTTTAATGAAAGAAGAGTAGAAGGCCCAGAACACAAATACCTGCTTTTCTGTATCCTGGATTCACTGGGTAAGGGAAGACTAGTGCACCAGGTTAAATGTGTTTTTTTTCCTGTAGCATATACATAGCCTTCTGGCCAGTGCCACAATGAAAAACACCAGCTCAGTTCAGTGTTTTGAACTCTAAGCAGTGACATTTACTGTACTTTGTAGTGCTTGTGATTCAAACGATTCCCTTTTCAACCTGAGAGAGGAGATACGCAGTAGAAAACTGCTTCCACCTGTTGGAGTGGCTTGCATTTTAAGCAGGGTTAACTATGGAGCACCATTTGGAAATAGTTTGTAAAATGCTTGAATCCTCTGGGGGTGGTTGTATTATACACCTTGTAGTTGCTGAACATTTCAGGACTTAAACTTTATCTCTAAGTCAGTCAACTGGGGATCAAGCCAGAGGACTGGATAACAGTTTTACTAATCAAAACAATTTTCTGAACATTGTTGAGTTCCAGGGAGTTTTCCCTGCCATCTGAAAACACAGTGAGAGGACGCCGAGAGTAGAATTATAAAACAAGCTCTTTAAATCATGTTGTACTTGGAGTTTGATTTCCTAGACTTTACAGTGAGCAATAATAAACTAATTATGATTAAACTGATAAGGAGGACTCTAAGAGTCAGCCAGGAAAGTCTTTCATAAATAACCAATAAGGAATGCTTGGTCTCACAGTTGACATGCATCAGAAAAGCTTGGTTTTGCCTTTTCAGACTCAGCTCTTAAAAACCCCAACAAAACAAAACAAAAAAACCCCAACAAAACCAACCCCAAACCAGTGGAATAAAATATATATTGTTAGTATTAAATAAGTCCCATTTTATCTTAAATCGCATGACATCTTTCTGACCCCAAAGAACTGGCTCTCAGTCATGTTGAAGCAGCACTATTACTGTTGCTGTTCTGTAGCAAAATCTGGATCTAGACTTAGACATCCTGAGAAAGCAAATAGTTTGGATTTGAGTTTCTGTGTTTGGCCTATTTTGAATGGTATTTGGGTTTCACAGTTAGAACAGGGCAGAATTTATTCTGCTTAATACATGAACATTTCTTCCCAATAGGTTAGGTCAGCTGTGAGGTTTAATCAGTGTTCAGATTTCTGACATACTGCTCAAGGGCATATAATCTGAGAAAATAAACAGCCAAGGAAATGACTGTATACAACAGAGATGATGTAGGATTGCAGGGATCATTTCCACTCAGGTGTTTATGGTGGTAGTGTCTTTTCATGGCAGATAAGAGATGACATTCACTATTATACTCTGTATTGCACCAATATGTATAAAATAAAGTTATTGTTGTTTCCCCTTAGGAGCACTGTTGACTAAAGGACTGAACTGAATATGTTTGCTCCTCTTTGAAGCATACAGCTGCTTCTCACTAACATTACAAAGATTTGGTGTCTTTTCTAAAAGGTGCATATTTTCAGCTCTTTCCTTTGCTTTAAAGAGAATTTTCATACTGATCCTGCCTCTGGGTAGTCCTAGTCCTATTCTAGTTCTTTTTCCTACAGTTACAGCTCTAAATTAAGGCCTCTGATTTCCACTAGCACAGTGTGACAAGAACAGTAGAGGGGAGCAGAATCTTCTTTTTCCCATGCTGTCCTTTCCATACTTGACAGTACTTTGGAGAAGAATCGGCATTCAGCCAAGGAATGAAACTTAGAGACAACCATATCAGCCTCAAAGATTTATTTATTTAATTAAGTCATCATCAGGATGGAAAAATACTCTCAGTTGCCAGAGAGAAATGTTCCAAGCTCAGGGAGGGTCAAAGTGCATGCTTGCAAGTTATATGTTACCATGACTTGAACAAGAAGCTTCACAAAATATTGCCCTTTGGTCTAGAGTAAACCATTTCTGTTATGGGTGTGTTGGCTGGCAAGGAGGAGAGGGAGAAGGTCTGGGAAATGTACTAGTTTGCTCTCCCACTAGAGTAATCCTGCCTTAGAAGCAGACTCACTTGGCAGCTATTTTAATATCGAGTGGCATAACTGGACACACTTATACAACAAGGCTGAAAAACATAGGAGGGTAAGAGTGAACGGGACCACTTCAGACTGAGAGCATCCTCCTGCTATAGTAGACAGCTACATGATCCATAATATCCTTCAGAAACTCCTCAGTTACCTCTGCACAACTTGCCTCTATTGCCAAAGGAGTAACTAGGAAGTCTGAGAATCATTAACTCCAGCCATTTCACACAGCTGGAGAAATTTTTGCCACTGAGCCACCAGTGGCACAAAAAACCTCCCAAACTCCATTATCAGCAAAACTCCTAGAGGCCTTGAGTGTGAGCTTTCAAGTCTGTGCAGCCAGAGATGCAGCCGTGTACCAGCAGACTACCTCTGTGAGTCGGCTCTTCATCTGGTACAAACTGCCCTTGTTCTTCTGATCTGCCCCTGTACTGCTGTACAATGTTTGCTGCCATTTTAGATAGGACTGAACATTTTTAAGAAAGGTTTGGGAAATATGGCTTGCCTTAGACAACTTCTGGTAAATAGCTCATATTTGCTGCTCTTCCCCAGTCAGAAGGCTTATGAACTTCAGAGACAAAAAATCATCTGGCAGGAGCAATTTAGCAAAGGTAGGGTATATTTTAGTGAAGCCTCTCAACTTTCCAGTCCATTCAGTTGTTGATTTTTAAATAAGTCTTTTAAGGATCACTCTCAGTTTTTTAATGCTCATCTAATTGACTTCATTCATTTCTGAGGGGTGTGTTGCTACAATGTTTTCCTGTTCCAGGATCTCACCAATTTCTCATGCAAATTACCCTTGTTAATTATCTCTCAGGACAACCATGCAGTCCTTTAGCTAAGTTTACTTTGCTCAGTGAAATAAGTCAAATGCATTCAAAACATGTAAGAGTTTTTCAATGATCAATTCAGGCACATTTGCTCAACTAGCAATGAAGAGGCACCAGTGGGAAAATCTGTCAAAAGTTGGGGCAGAACAGCAGACCATTGGGCTACATGACTGGATAGCTTAAACTTTCTATGCTGCAAGACTTTCTAATTTCAATGACCTATGTGGAAATAGGCTTCATTTGTCTGTGATAGAGCTGTCTTTACACGGAAGCATGAATGGGACTGACAAATATCTCCCCTGCAGTTACAGCTCATTGGGTCATTGGAAAAAAAATAGCTTGTACAAGTAACGAGACCCGTTGAACACAGTGGGAGAATCTTAACAGTGTTCAAAGGGAAGATGGCTGTGTCTTGATTCTTCAAAATTTGCTTCAAAAGCTAATCCTCCTGAGATTCATTCTTATGGGTTCCTCTTGTGATGTGTTGAAGGCACAGCCTGGAGAACCACACTGAGGGCGTGATATGGTTTTGCTTTTGGATGATATCACATATAAATGTCAGTCATCTCTGGAATGTGGAAATCCAGCTGAGAAGACACTTTTGGCTTCTTCCAGGATGCAACAAATAGATAACTGAAATTTCCTATGAATTATCGGCAATGTAGATTGTTGTCTTGCTTGAAAACCAGAAGAATTGGCTTCAAAATATGCTATTTTCACCCAGCCCCGGTTCTGGTGATCTTCCCAGACACTGACCTTTTTTTTTTTCCAAAAAATACTGCTTTATATTCTCCCTGGCCCTAGCCAAAGTCATTACTTTCCTCTTTGTCATACTGAGACTCAATAGCATTGTAATTATTTCTGACATCTGGTATCATCTATCCACCTCTTCTTCCAATATGTGCAAATAAAAGAGGAATGCCACTGCAGCCACTAGACCATAGTTTCCATCAGTTAGTACCACTTCATGGCTTTCCATTCATGAGGGGCATGGACCAAAAATCTGTGTGCAGGGTGATGTGCTGTGCTTGGAGACCTGGAGTTTTCCACTCATATTTCAGCTCGCTCAGAACTGGAAATTACATCTCCAGTTTACTTCTCTAGTTTTGTGGCAGAAGGCCAATGATTCTATCTGAGAGATTTTCCTTTACCTTCATTAACCCCTGAATGTTGCTATATTCAAAACATCCATACAAAGTGTATTTATCATTCATTTTCTTTTCATGTTGATGTGGGAATACACGTGCAATCAATATTGAATCTCTTTCAAAACAGCTTAAAATGGGAATACATATTGGTCTAATCTAAAACTAATCATGATGATAAATGATGAAAAATATGCCAAAAAGTGGAAATTCTGGTTTTAGAAGTTCTTTAGTTATGGGTCTATGTACATACCTGCATATATAACTATTGCTTACCAAGAAATTAGATCTCAAATCTAAATTCAATTAGAAAGGAAAAAATTGCTTTTAATATCTAAACCTCTCATGTCTAGTTTTATGCATCTGCCATTTTTTAAAATGTAACCTGGTCATATATTTTATTTACCTATATAAAAAATGGCCACAAGTGCATATTAAAAAAAGAAAAAGGTAGATTCAGCCACGTTAATCTCTCTCCCACGGTTATTTCCTTATGCAAAATAGAACCGTAAAGCCATATAAACTGTGAAACGTAACTGTCCTCCTGTACATTTACAGCTCTCCAACTAGCTTGCTGTCCTCCTTTCAGACTAAAAGTTAACACCATTATCATTATTAGAGAAGTGAGTGCCATTAAAGATAAATTAGGCTGTGGTTTGGTGAACAACTTAACTCAGTATAAACCGACCCTGCTAGCAAAAGAAGTCTTGCCCCCCACTCCATACCCTATCTTTCCATGGCTTCCTGACCTCCTGCCAGCCCTGGCTTGTGCCTGGGTGAGCACTTCTGCAGCCACCCAGAGAATCAGATCAAGGAGCAGATCCAGCTGAAAACTAACCTGTCAGACAAAACCATTTATTTTCTCATGAGTTTTCTGCCAGAGCAGAAGTGAGCGGCCAAGGATTGGAGAAGGAGAGGGCTGCACTGGCATCTGAAACCCGTCTGACTAGTAGTCGGGAGTTAATGGTTCTGGTATCTCTAGGAACTCACTGAGGAGAAGCAGTAGTTTATAATGTGCCTCCGTGGCCAAAATATTTCTAGGCACAGCACAAAAATGAGTGGTTTCGGCCATGAATAGTTTTCATTAAAAAGTGGCTTTTTGGGGAAGAATTAAATTTTCAAAGTCACCGATTTTTTTGGATTCTCACACAGAAAAGGACCTCTTTACTTCTGTATTTTAAGATGTATCCAAAAAGGTAATCCCTATAAAAAGTGGTTTTGCTAATAACTATTTCTGAGGCTTGCACTGATGTTTTTTGTCCCAAGTTAGGAAGAAAAATCATGAGAGTTGCTAAAACATTAGGTGGTTCAGTTCTGTGCATTTTGAGAGTAACTTCAACATGTGACGTAAGTATGGTTTCTCACAGTGCATAAAGTTAAACAGCTATAGATGGCTTTGCCTCATTAGGTCAGCAATACCAGCCATCAAGACAATGCTGCTGGCTTCTGTGATATTATTAAAGAAATTATAAATACATGTACAAATGCCTGTAGCATCCATCCCCAAATGAAGACATAAGATCACAGAATTGTTTGAGGGTGTAGAATCAGTAACATGGATTATAGTAACAACATAGTGAGTTAATTTAGGGCTATAAATATCCTGTTTTTCTGTTATGGTTTTAGTCTTTATTAAATTGAATTATTCTTACTTATTTTAGTTCACATATGCATATGTTCCAGTATATAGTTTGTTTCTGCATACATAGGCTTGAAGACTGTATTTTGCAAAAGTCTTCTAAAACATAAATAGGTTTAGTACAAATCCTTATGTGAGAAGACACACAGACACACACACTCAGACTTTAGTATTTCCCTGTGCATTTTTACAAACAATGGCAAACCATTTGTGTTGTTTTTTTTTTTTAAATAAAGCATGCAATATTTTTTGCATTTCTAAGAAGAAATTAAAACATCTTTTTGCTTTCTGTACTTATTTTAATGGTTTTGCATATTACTTTTCATCTAAACTCAGTATTTGAACATACACTTATCAGACGCCTGTTTTCTTTGTTGCTTGTAATTACTGAATAAGTCAGAATCATAGCCAAGTAAGTCTGTGTGGTATTACATCTGGAGTAGCGTACTATAGCAACTGTGCTTTGCAGAGCTTCTACTCTCATAGATTTGATCTTAATGATGGGCTACACTTTCATCTTTAAAAAAATCATTTTCTGCAACTCACTGCTTTTTATACCTCAGCTAGAAAATGCTGTTTATTGTTCTGTTTCTCTTGCATACAGTGTTTGTATCTATAATTGAAACTTAAAAGCTAAGAGCTTGAATAATTCAATCAGAAAGCATATTGTTTTTACTGTTCTCAGTATGAATTCAAATGATCACATTATTGTGATGTTATAATATCAGAATGTATTTATTTTTACTTGCATAGTCATAGTAAGCAGTGTCTCTTTCCAGAAAAAAAAAAAAGCAAAGGAGAGGAAAAAAAAAAAAAAGCTGAGCTTTATCCATGCTGGGGTCTCTGGTCTAACTTAAGCAAATGAGATATCTTGTCCCCTCCAGCAAGTGCCTGGTCTGTTGCTAAGACTCTTTCTATCAGTTCTGCTGCATGCACTGAAACTGCCCCTAAGGCTGAGTGTGATCATGTCGGGTAGGAAACGCATAACCTCCTCATTTGAAGGCACCTCCGTTACTGAGTGTGTCACTGATACTACGCTCTTGGCTGTTAGATGTCAGCTCAGTAAGGTAGAGAGAGAAAGCATCCCTGCTTTCTCTACTACAAAATGCCTTGTGGAATTACAAAGAGAGAATAGCTCCATGCAAGCTCCATTGATGTCTCTGGACACCTTTTCACCTCAGAATTAGCTAGTTTACTGTAGAACAAATTGAGGTTCATATGTTTTGTGTTTAGTGCGAATTTTTTGTAGATGTAAAAGACAACTGAAAAACCCTGCAATATTTTAATTAAATTAATTGACTAACATATTCTCTGAATGATTTGTGTCAATGCAAACACAAAATAAGTGCATTGAAAACAGAATGGATAAAACAGGTATCTAATGCAAGCACCATATATTTTATCGCAACTGAACTACACGGCAATTTTTGAAATTGATAAAACATTTCACAAAGCATCACATGACTTTTGGCATAATATGGCTGAAGCAGTTGGTAAGAATTACCAATAATATGGAAAGGATCATTTTTTTTTCTTTATTGTTTGGATAAATCATTATATATAATCATCTACTCTTAGATAGTGCTGTACCTGTGGAAGTAGGCCCAGGAAGAAAACCTGTCCTTACTCCCAGAACTGTGAATCTGAAATTTTCTGATTTATATAGATTTGCATTATATCCTTAGGATAATTTCAACACAAACGAAGGGCTTAGCCAGACTCCCATGGTGTGTCCTCCGGGTACTGTACAGCTTAACATCTTTTTCTCTGCTTACCAAAGCTTAACGCCTGTAAATCAACCACTCCATTATGCAATAATTCCCCTTATTCTTAATTCAAAATAACAAAGTTAGCAGCAGAATTTGGATAATGAGAAACAATATAGTTTTGGCCTGTATATGATCCTCATTCATTATCTTTTCTGCTTTCCAATTTTTTTTTTGAAAATAAAAACCCCTTTTATTTGCAAATCCATCCATATCACTTTATAAGGCACATTATTAGGAAATAGCATGATTTATTGAACTAAGGAATTTCAGCAAGGCCTAAATGTTATAGTCTGCTAAGAAACTCATTTTTTCATGATCAGATCTGTTCATGGGGGTAACACCAGAAGCCCCCTGCCAAGAAAACATGCAGTAATAAACTTGCAGAAAGCTTTCACTACCGCCTATCACTGATGATGTTTCCCCCTTCTCTTACCTCAAACATTGCCCAAATGGGGATGTACGAGCATCTCCCAACTGGCTGTCTTGTGAGGTAAAATGAAGAAAGCCTTAAACTTCACAATTGCCAATAATGAGCAATCATTACTCAAATTACACCAAGCACTGATTAGGTTTAAAGTAATGAAGAAAACAACACGATCAATCATCATCAACCCAAAAGAAGTCAATCTGTGCTAGAGACACAGCAAGATCTTAGTGGAGGGCTCCATCTACAGGGTTTGGGAGATGAGAGAGAAAATTCTTTGCATCACAGTATCTGAAAAAGATTCCCTGTGATCCCCACTCTGCTCACATTTTTCTTACCAATCTCCAAAAGCCACATACATAAGGAATTTTTTTTCCCTTTCTTTAGCTGAACAGAAATAAAAGGGGCCTTATCAAAATATTAAAGTAGGAAAACTTTTTAGAAGGACATTTTGCTGCTGTTGGACTGGAATGTCTGTTAAAAAAAAAATCACAAAAGTTAAATACCTAACATCTATCAAATAATAAAATTATAGTGAAAGGTCTGACTATGCTAACAGCATCAATGGAAGCTGAGGTTTTTAATGCAATTTGTATTAATAGGTTCTAGCCACAGAAGTAACTCTGGAAAAGCACAAATTGCATGGGAAATTCCCATTTGTCAATTTTCATTAGCTGCTAAATAGAAAATTACAAATTAACACAAAGTTTATTTTGAAAATCAAGAGGAAATTCATCCAATGTCACATTTCTTAGGCACAGAATAAGATTTTGATACCAGCTACAGACTAGCTCTAGTAAAAAACAACTCATTGTATTTTAAAAGTAGGAAAATAAAAAAGAATGAGAGTAGGTATGTTACTATTCTATGCACATGTATTGTATATGTAAACTTCAAACTGTACATATGAATAATGTTAATATATGCATTTTATGAAAGATATATAAAGACAGTATTCTTTAGGAATAATTGTAATTGAAATATGTCCCCTGCCCGTGTGCTCAAGGCATTACATAACAATTATTTTAAAAGAAAGTTAAACTTAAGAAAATACAAAATTAACATTCCAATTCAAAGTCTGCTGAATGTAACAGAAGTTTCTTTATTGACATAATTCACTTTTGGATTGGGCATAATCATTAGAAATAATGAGATACAAATGAAAGCCTAGTAAAAAAAGGCATGACTGAAGGGAAATAAAAATAATACACAGCCATTCTGGTGTCAGTTTACATTATGAAGCTACTTGTGGAGCAGTCCTAAAAATTTAAGGGAAAATTTCTGACTTTTCGTACTTTTGCTTTGAGCCATTAAGAACCATGTGGCAGAGGATGGTCTCTCTCCTACAGAGGTTCTTTAAGTGGCCTGAGATAATGTGTAGGAAGAATGTAATCATCCCTAAAACTTCACACTTGTTTGGAGTAATTTCTATTAAAACATTATTTCAACATCCTATTTCAGCAGTAAATTTAATGTAGCTTATGTAACATGCTTAATGCTTGTTCATAATCATGAAATTACAAGCTAGTCGAGGAATGTTCATACTGAAATCTTTTTTTTTTTTTTTTTTAAAGAGAAACTTAAAGATAAACATGTGGCTGTGTGCCTGGCTGAGTTATAGATTAATTTGAGTGCTTGTTTAAATAAAGCACTGTGAGGAATTTTGCAGGGATAAAAAGTGGATTGGGAGTTCAGGTGTTTGTAGAAATCATTTGGAAATAGTTGAATATTTTGAGATTCTTTTGTCTTTATTCCTGATAGCCCCAGTCCTGGAAATACATAGTCTTCATGCAAGTAATTTTGCTGTGCATTTACAGAACTGTCATGGGTAATGTGGCCCTATAAATATTAAATGTCAATAAAGTCTTTTTTAAGAAAAAAATATTAGGTTGCTTATTAAAATTTTGATTTACTTAAATGAGCCTTGAATAATATTGATTACCTTTTCCCCCTTCTACTTTGCAATGGAGAAAAAATGTCATCTATACCAATGTGCTTGAAAGTTAATTTATGTTCTTCTGAAATTTTATCTTCTCATTCAGTTTCTCCATTTCTAAGTATGTTAAAACAATAGTTTCTTGTAACACCACTGCTAATTTAATGCGAACATTGAATCTGCTTTTTTTTTTTTTTTTTTAAATAAAATCTTGTTGGAAGAAGTTGAAAGCTACAAGTATGTTTTGCAAAGTTTTTGCATTATACTTCTTTAAAACATATTTGGATTGTCCATCCTTGACAGCAATAATAAACTATTTCCATGGAAACTCAGGGGAGAAAACAGGGGAAATATCAGCAGAGCAGGTAGCAATGCTGACTACAGAAGGAATGACTTGTCAGCACAAGGTAAAGTAACTCAGTTGTTAAGGTATTAAAACAAAAATTAATCCATTGGTTCTGATTGATTGTTTTCAGACCTCTTAGAAAAAGCTGTAGGAAGCAGAGGCAAAAATTGGGTCTCTAATGAAACTGGAAGGTAGAGTCAGTCCCTGTGGAGGCAAGCTTCCCAAGGGCATTGTGCAGCAGGGCGTGCGGGGACTCGCAGGGTGCAGCTCGGTCTCGTGCAGTGTCAACTAGGAGCTCTGCTCCTTATCACAGATGGAAACAGCATCTCTGCAGGCACTTTCACTGAGGATCTCAGACATTGCTGTTGTAATTAGACAATAAATAGCCAGCCTGGCAATAAGATATTGTAATCACAGAAGAGAACTATATTTAAGCTTTCATTATGTTGTCAGACAGCAATTGCTTTGTGCTGCACAAGTGGAAAACAAGGGTCAGTAGCATCTTTAAAGTAACCTCTAATAAATTTCTTTTAAACCTCTGTGACCTCAGTGCCGTGTAGAGCAACATCTCAAAGTACCACTTGGAGAAGGAGAGCAGTGTATTGATTCTGCAAGATTAGGATTTAGCTGGTACAGAGACTTCAAGAGAGGGACCCTGCCCCAACATGTTGTCCAGGAGCAATAAACCCCAGGTATTTATGCATCTCTGTGGGAAGAAAATGTGGACTTTGTAGTGCACATCTCCTTTCATCTCCTGCAGACCCACTGAGGGCCATCCTGCTCTTCTTGGATCTGAGATCCTTGTCCATTACGAATTGGCAAGAAAGTGCTCAGGTCCAAACTTCTGCTCCCCTTTGTAAGAGGTCCCCTAAGTGCAAAACTTTGAAAGAAGAATTTCAGGAGCGATTTATTCCTCTAACAGATCATCTGAGAAGTACCTGGTCTGAGGGCCAGCCTTGCCTCCCTTCCACAGGGATCATGAAAAGGAAGCTCCCTCAGCCTTTCAGATCAGAGGAAATCTAGATGAGAAGTATAGAAGAAAACAATCTAGGGAAACTGCTATTACTGAGCTCCAGCCATTGCATTCAGTCAAGAATATATCGAGCAAGGGAATACAGAGCTAAAGTTATGGGCAGTGGACTGGGAATTGCAAAAGAGCCAGCTGGTAATTTCTGAGAAAACACTTATCACTGAAAACAGCCCAAACCGTACCTGTTAGTGAAGCTAAAGATCAGGTTTCGCAAAACTGGTTTCATGATGATTTCTCAGGTTTCAGACAAGAATCTCTGGTCAAAGCCATGGTGGGTGAGAACAGAAGAAAGAGAGTTTGATCTACTTTCATGAATAATTATTTAGAAAAAGTACGACAGTACAGGAGCTTGATGTCTTTCTAGTCTGGTGCCTAAAGTCATTTATGTTAGACATAGGAGACAGTTCCTTTCCCAGCTTTACATCAGAAAGAGCCCGTGCTTGTACCTTCACCATACAGACAAGGAATTGTTTTTGTACGAATGTGTTTGTTTTCAGACCAAGTGCTTAAGAAGATAGGTCATGAGATAGTGAAAAAGGTTTGAAGAGATCACCTCTAAGAAAACTGTAACCACCAAAACACTCTTTATATGGAAGACTAATCATGTTGTGAATATCTTAAAATAATTACTTTAGAAACGGGAAAACATGAGCACATGTGGGTTGAGCCAAAAATGGAATTCTGCTGATGCTCAGCTTGGTGGTCCTGTGGGTAGGCAACATACATAAGCAATTGCCCAAGGCAACAACATTCTTTATTAGATTGATTAAGCACCAGGTTTACTTATTGTTGTTAGTAATGGATGCCAGATTTCTGCTTTGCCTATGGTAATAGGAACCAGCAGAGAGGAAGGAGTA
Organism: Strix aluco; assembly: GCF_031877795.1. Taxonomy (NCBI): domain Eukaryota; kingdom Metazoa; phylum Chordata; class Aves; order Strigiformes; family Strigidae; genus Strix; species Strix aluco. The sequence continues at coordinate 16,185,271 of NC_133942.1, read as the reverse complement.
GTACTGTGAGCATAGGTCCTACTAGTTCTGTGGAATTTTCACACCTACCTTGTTTTAAAGTGGAAACATAACCACAAATGGTCCTCACCCAACACTTGCTGCATGATTCATTGTTCTTTCAACCTAAAACTCAGATTGGTGTAAGCTGATTTAGGTAAGATAAGAAATATGGGCCCTTTGTTGTACCATCCAAGTAACTGCTAGGTTTCCTTTGCACTACTGTCTGGGATTTCATCAAGGTGAATCGTTCTAGGGTGGAGCTAACAGAGAAAAAGTGCAGCTGTTTGCAAAGGAAATATAGTGTTGAACACAATACTGCGTACACAGAGCTACTTTAAATATTCATATTAGCCAAAGATACAATCCATGTGATGAATTTGCTCACCAGATCCATGCCTACCCCAAAGAGTCACAACAACTTCATCTCTGCAGTCTATAAGCTATGGGAATGCATCAAATATATTGGAACGAGGTACAGATCTAAGGCAGCTGAAGGAAGTGTGAATCTTTCCATTGACTTCCCATTGTTATGTGTGCTCTGGAGCAGATCCATGCTACATAAACTGCTTAAAAGGTTTTCTTTGAAAATCAGTCGGACTCCTAAATCATTTAAGTGCTCTTGAAAATGATACCCATATACTCTCTATCCACATGAAGTCTCTGCCACTTCAACTATCAACATTTTCTCACAAACTTTTGCTATTGGATTAATTTAAAAAATATATGTAGTGATACAAAATTGATGAATTCTTAGTTAACTAATAAATGTCCTTTTTCACTATTGGTTGTTAACATAAATATTATCACACGGTTTAGATTTTTCTTTATTGCATACCATCTAATATAGAAGATGCAACATATTTTATCAATAAAATCAGTACTTTAAATGCAATATATTCAATCAAGACCTCATGTTTCTGGTTTTAGTTAGCTGGTAAGCTTCTATTTCCAATAGTTTTAATACAAATGTGATTAGATTATTTTTTAATGTTATTACATATTAGACATCACTTATATGTACATTTTTCACTATAGAGCAAATAATATTAAGCAAGAATTATTTGCAGTTCAAAAGTTCACTATGTTAACAATTAAGTTTTAAAATGATGGGTAGAAGTTGCCATTATATGGGCTTTTTTATTACTGGGATTTTTTTCAGAGGAGAGGGTATACAAATATAAATGTGCATATATATTACAGTAATTTCAATCTATTGCTTCCATATTGATACAATGTTTTTTATATAGGCAGACAAATGTAATTGAATACAAAGATTATTATAAAGTTTAATAATTTACATCCAATCACCAAATTGAAAGTAGAGAAACTATTCATTATTTAGAGATAGAAGTGCTAAAACAAGAAAGTAACAAGTATCTTAAGAAAAAAATATTCTCTCCTATAGACTTAGGTTATTCATTCTGTATATTTATGATAGATTCAGTTCCTAGGATTCAAGACACTTTGACCTTTTTAAAAATATGCTATTATGTTGAATTATGTTTCCCATATTAATGTTTTGGATCTCTGTCTGCTTTATTTTAACTACATTTGAAATGGTAAGAAACAAAGGTACCTATACTGTTGTACTCGTGTGAACTGATGATGTATAGGCCAATAAAGAAGAGTGAGTTTTGCAGCCAAGACAGGCACTAGCTTACTGTGAAAAATGATGTCACTGTCACACCAGATCAAAAATGCCTCTCTGCATGATCTTCTCCAAAATCCAACTTTTTCTAGAATCAGATGGAGCCAGCTTTTCTCTTTGACTGTACTGAACTGGTCTCTGATGTGTTTATGAACTGCTTAATGTTCTCTACCTATGGAAAAGTAAGACCTAATCTTTGACTTCATCAAAGTGAACAGGACAAGGCATAGATGCAGGGAGGTCTGTGCCAAGTCATTTTGTAGGATTCACATGATGCTGACAAGAGTTTTGAATAGGGCTGCTCCTGAAGAACAGCAATGCCTGCTGAATTAAAACGGGAAAAAAATCAGCTGTATCGCAAACAAAATTATGCCTAGCATCAGAAGGAGGAAAACTGGCATTTTATGAGGATTGGGTGCTGTTTGTCATCTTTTGATAATGGGCCAAAAGAAAGTAGTCAGTGTATCTTCATTTTCTTGTTTGATCTTGCTTTTCAAGGGATAATCCTCAAGCATTTCAACTGAAGAAATTGGTAGTTTCCTCCAATAAAATCAGGACTTTAACAACCCATTGTGGTACATGAGAAACATTAAAGAAATCCTTTGCCCACTGAAGTCAATGACAGTTTTGCCATTGATTTCAGCTGTGCCAGGATTTTATGCATTATGTTTCATTTCAACTAACAGTGTTTTCATTGTAGTTAGCATTTTAAAATATTTTGTGTTTTCTTTATGATAGGAGATATTGTTGGGCAATAGTAGGATGTTCCTTTTTTATTTTAAGTGTTTTAAAAATTGATGTTTTTAAAAATGCAGAGAAGTCTTATAAATTTCAAATAAATATAGGAGTTTTCCACTGGATGCATTTTATCATGATATAGGAAGGAATAACAACTCAGACCCCTGTTCCAAAACCCTGCAAGACAAATAAAACTTCAGTAAAGGTGGTCATTTAAACAACATATATGCAAATGAGATCATTTAATTTTCTTCTTTCTAAAGACAATATCTATAGAGTTCTAATTTCTACAGAAACTTGTCTTATTTTCTATAGAAGTCTATTTCTTTAATTATCATTATAATCAATTGAACTTTACTGTAAGTGATATGATGCCAAATCCAAATAATGGCTATGAAGATAAACTTGGACTCTTGAAAACTTTCAGGATGCAAAAAAATTTAAAAAAAAAAATCAAACAGAACTGCACATACGTGTGTGAGATGATATTGGCTTAATTCTGATAAGAGCTGCCAGTTTTGTCTATGTCATCAGATGAAAAGCACTGATGGCCACATGGACACCAACACAGAATTATCTGGAAACTACAAGTATTTTTGGCAGAAACAATTGAAAGGAATGAAGAAAGCGCAGGGACACAGAGCTAAAGAGGGAAGACAGGAGATTTTCTGTTTTAGCATAGATGAACTAGGATACAAAATCCAGAATTTTGGGTGGGATTTTTTTCTTTTTTCAGAAAATAATTTTGAACAGGTATACTACATTTGTGTTTCAATGGAGCAGATGTGTGTGTGTGCTTTTGGTGTGTATAGCTCTGTGCCTATCTGCTTAGATGGAATGTTTCATGCTCTCTGGCTGGCTGTGATGAGTCAGCCAGAAGATCATTCTTTGTTAATAATATTTGCTCTTATTTCATCTTGTATTATTGTCCCATGTGGACAGTTTTATAGCTATTTAAGGTAAAATTAAAAGAAGACAACCATAGAGGCTTAAGGTACAGCAAATTCAGTTTTCCCGTTCTATTTTTAGAATAGTTCTAATCATTTGGGGTATGTCTTGAGAGCACAAAGGTGAATCATGCTTTAAATAAATTTGTTTGGAAGCACGTATAAACGACTTGAAATGGGAGCAGCAGAGCTGACTCACGTAGAGATGAGAATGCAGCACTTTCCATAGTCCACATAGCACCACTAAGAAAACAGGTCTAGGGCTGTGTAGACTACCTTTAAAAGCCATAGTGAGGCAACTATCCTGTGCTCTTCTGCGAGCATTTAATTCTGATTCTTAATAAAGTCAGGGTTAGGTGGAGACCCAAGAATCCGGATAGCCAGCTACAATTTGCTCCTTAAACATTCAATAAGCATTTGGAAACAGAAGACATTTTGTAGCTTTATGTTATCATAATCCAGATTGATGTGTATTATATAGACTCCTAAACCATGCAGAAGATTTTACGAGAACACAGGAGTGAGCATATGCTTCTGTAACAAACCAAATACAATATATATGTGTAATATATATACACACACATACACATATACAAAAGACACATATCACTTATATATGTAAGAAGAGAACCCAAGTGCCATATATTTTGAGCACGTTATACCTGTGCTCTTGTGTATATCTGTAACAAAAAAAATACATGATATTACAATGCACATGTATGCATCCATATTTTCTGCTAACTCTTACAAGTTTGCACTCGTTACAGATACTTGAATTTTCTACTCATTTTTGCAGAGCAATAAAGAAGAGGACTTCTCAGTTCACTTACCTGTTGTCAATTACTGATGCCTCATTACACAAATCACTTGGAAAGCTGATGAGGTTTTATCTAACATAGAGGCCAGGTCAATCAATCGTCATCAGACCTGTGGATCTTCAATGGACATTGAAAGGTTAACCCAGTTCTTCAGGGCCTCCATCATGTCAGCAAAAATTAGCAAGAAGGTGGCCGAGTTGTCAATAGAGCACAGAGACAATTAGTTAATGATTAGAATGTTAGCACTTAGGGAATTGATAACAAAATGAGCCATCTTGGATACATTTGCATGCATTTAGAAAATCTATATAGCTTGGTGGAAAGGGAGGGAAGTCTGTGCATATGCTGCAGTAAGGAGTGCCATAAAGCAGATATATGTATGTCTGAGTGTATTGTAGAGTTGTCTGTGCTAAATTAAGTCACTGTATCAAAAAAACTATACATTTCAGTTTATCAGAGCCAGGTACTTGGCTTTACTGATCTACTTAGAAGCCAGCATTAGCAATGACTCTGCTGCCCTGTCATCATAACCCCATTTTCAGCTAAATTGTTATGGATTTTATATGTTCTACAGTAAGCACTGTCCCTACCATTGTGATTAAACTCTGAGTTTGTTAAATTAGGAACAAGGTAAAATTAAAAGACTTTCACCTGTTTAGGATTTCATCACTTAGTTTTATTCTTGACTTCTCTTCTTTCATTAGAATATTTTGTAATTTTAAGAATTTTCCGCCTGCAATTATAATTTCATTTTTATATCCCTTGTTGGAGCATGAAATCCTCTGTCCATATCACTAGGCCAGAGTTCCTTCTTGTGTTGGCTGAGGCTTCTTAACCAGTTTAGGCATGAAAAATAAATGTTAGAAATTGTCTGCATAATTACTTGGACAAGTGGGTTTTGATCGTTTCAAGGTCTCCTTTACCTTTGCGCTCTCCATTAGGTACAGATACATTTCTGATACTCACGACTACATTTAAAAATTGCTCAAATGTTCTGCCATTGAAGTGTTGCAGAGATTTATTTTAGGCTATTAGGTTTCTCTCTACCTTTGATGGAAGACTAGTGTAGGCTCTATATCTGAATCGCATTGTCCACCATTATAAACACCCCCTTAATAAGAGACATCCACTCAGTGTCTAACAAAAGAATTCCTTGGATTCTGAGAACAGCTTTAAGAAGATATATCATATATCCTATAGGTTATCTTGTGACCCAATTGCCTTCCTATTGATGTGCTGATACTTGGATTTATGTCTCTGAGTGCTTTGACATACAAGTATCCAATTATATTCAATTTAGATTCAGGTGGCAAAGACCTTCACTTTTATTTAGCAAGCATAGATTTTGTGAGTTTTAAAGGAAATGTCATGAAGAGAAAGGGAAGATTTTCAGATGGCTAACTCTAGCTTTATGTTTTCTACCCCTATAACACTCTGCAAATCATAACAATTCAAGTCATAATCATATTTATATGAGATTTAGTGAGAAAGGGACATGAGATGACCAAGTGGTGGTTTCTGCAACAGTGAAAGTGAGACATTATGGTCTCCAGCATCTGTTCAGACAGTTTTCAGCCCTACATTTTATAAACAAAAAAGGCATCTCTTTTCCTCCTGTGAGCAATAAAGGGGATGAAAATGTGCTTTAAAGACATCCGCATTTGAATTGTCCCATCTGAAGCAGAAAGCCTAATTGTCTGGAATATTAGTCCTCCATGCCATTGTGATGAGCCTTTATGAGTATCTTCCTCCAAGTGTATTGAAAAACTCAAGTGTGCTTGACACTGAGCGCTAATGTTTCTCTCTACACGTTGATGTTACTGTCACAAAAATGTGTCGTGCCTTAGAGCTGTAACTTCCAAAGCAATTACACACAGGAAATATTTCGGATTAAGTGAAAATAAAAATATCATGGCCAGTAAACACTGTTTCATTACCAGGCTTGTGATCAGTGTTGGTGTGTTTAAGCCATAGTCATATTGTGCTTTCTTTATGCTTTCATTATTCAAAGGATTTTCTTTTCATCCATTAAGTTCAGGTTTAAATATATAATGGGACAGATTCCACATTATTACATCTGGAGTTATTCAACTATGATCAATAGAGCTGTACCAGATTAACCAAGCTTTTGCCCATAATGTCATAGTAACAGTCACAGAGAGAGACACATTTTCTATAAAGCATTGCAAACCCACGCTGTTGGATTGTACTCGTGGTACCCAGACTTCTGGAACCAGATGCATTCCTCCTTTTCACCTGCTCTTCACCTCCTACAGAGGAAGGCTTCTCCCCTGGGATGTATTGTCATCCTGCCTCTTTGACCTCTAAGCTGACGGAAATGGTTAAACTTCCTTGATGAATGTTTTCTTCTTGGCATTTTGTTGAAATGCTGCTCGTACTTTAATGCCACCATATAGATTCTTTAAGGGTGGTTTCTGGTTCCCTAAAGAAATTCCACAATAGCTGTTGAGCTGTTGCAACCATTGCCTTTCTTGTTTCGCATTTCTTTCTTGCACTTTGATCAGAAGCTTTGTTGAAATGTGTTGGTACTGGTCCAAGGGAAGTTTTCTTTTTTGTCTCATGCCAGCTACGCTGAAGTATATTTCTGAGTAGAAGAATGGGCTAAGCAGGGAGTCCTGCTTGGGGAATGTAAACACTATTGTGGTCAGTATATTAAGAAATATCCTGAAGTTAAAGACAAAACTTGTATCTAGATGAGAAGAGATGCCCATAGTAAAACAAAAAGCACTCCGAGGATTTCAGCTGAAATATTTATTGACATCTATTTAACTACCAATCTTGAGATTGTTTTTTATATGAAAATATTAAAGAAACCCTGAACCAATTCTGCCTAGTTTTCTCTAGAAACAAAACAAAAAAAAAAACTGGTAAAGGCCATCTTCATGGTATTTTCCCTGTAGGTGAAAATAAAAAACTAGTGTGAAAGCTGTTCCCTTGAGATCTCTTGTCTAGGAAGACCCATGAGCTTCATGTACATTTGGATAACAACAGTGCCTCTGAGCTCTTTGAAGTTATACCCTTCAGTACTAAGCTGATTTCATTCAAAAGAAAAATCTAGGATGATGTTTATGAGGGTTTGCATTTTCACCATGGTTTTGATCAGAAACAGATGGTGTATCTGAAACAATTAGAAAAACTTTTGTTTAGAAGCAGCCCACACATAATTGACTGTTTGATGTAGACATCATAGCATTTGGTATTGGGGAGAGAAACTTGTAAATCCATTTAAAATTTGGTATGCCAAGGACCTCAGCAGGTGTCACTTGGCACTGCTTCTGGAAGCTCACGTGAGCTGAAGATCCCAGCCCACAGTGCCTTCAAATGAACAATCATCTCTTTACAAAATGACCAGAACCACACCCTTTCCTAAGAATAATGTCACAGAAGATGCACCAGCCCCAGGCAGCCATAATATTGTTTTTGTTGCTAGAAGAGGATCCTACAAAATTACTTTTGTTAAGGACTCCTTCCACTATAAGGCCAGCTGAGCATTGCTGGACCTGGAGCATGTGTGAAGACTTCACTCCAAATAACACCAGGCGCTGAGATCATGGCACTGGGTTTGTTTTGTCTTTATGCACTATTTTAGTTCTCTGTTAGGATCTTGCAACTAAATCAACATTTTCCTACCAGAAGGCAGGAAATTATGAGTTACTGTAAAGGAAAAAGCCAGTATACAGAATATTAAGCATGTAAGTCCACTTTTCATGACTGGAGACTTTCAGGGGTGGCTGAAACTTAGATGTGCAGCTGTGTGAATGGTGGAATCAGGAAAATACCAGCTGTGGAGACCTACGCCTGCTCTGAAAACTGTTGGTGATCACTTTTCTATAAACTCTAGTGTGATATAACATTTTCTCCTCAGGGATGGTATTTACAAGAGAACTCCATGAGGGGACACTTGAAAGATTCAATTGTTTTCTGTGGGTTTTCATTGCCAGAAGAAATTAGCTTGTGCCTAAAATTCAGTGTAAGCCAATAATGCTTATGCATGGTTTCATGTGTACACATGTGTTTAGTATAGATTTTTATAGATCTTGAAGGAAGACCAAACAGAACCAGCTGATCGCTTACTAAGGTCACCTGCTTAATAGACACGGTGGAATTGTACTTACTGAGAATTTAACACAGCATCGTGATAGACCAAGTCTCTGTCTCCCAAAGAATGTGTAACATTTTTTTCAATAGGAGCAGGATTAGACACATGATGAACGCTCTGTAGAATCTCACTATATATACACAAAGCTGATTGTCTTGAATTAAATACTGTTGAACAAACTGCCATTTTAATTAAACCCTCTTTTTGCACTCCACTTGTAATGGGATGAAAATAGATGTAATAATGGGCCCAGGTACACAAAGTGCACATTTAAACCGGGTAAGATGCTTGTATATGTAGTTTACAGTGTTGAGGCAAATGTGTAAACATGAATCAGGGCCATATATAAAAATATTTACACACACAAGGCCCAGATTTATTCCACCTAACTTTAGGCACTTAACTAAGCTACTCATGAATATACTCTTCTGTGGCTCTCCATGTAGTCAATGGAGTGAGAGAGGCACTTTAAGGAGGCAATTTAGCCTGACTATGATCTGAATTGTTCTTATGAGATTCCTGTTTTCCTCCAACACCTATGTAGTTATTTGTAGGGTAACAAAGCTTTTATGGTAGGTTCTTCAGTTAGCTGCCTCGTATAGGGGAGAGAAATCTTGGCCAAACAGATTGCATGTTGGAAGTAACTGTTCACGTTGCACTGGTGCCGTGATTTCTTTGAAGTTATGAACATTCCCTCAGGAATCTTAGTGATAAAAAAATAATAATTTAGAGATAAGCTAAGAAATCTTTAGAGTTTCTTTAAAGCTTTATACCAGGCTCTCAGCTTCCTTACACAGTATTAATATTGCAAAATATACTGTAACGAACTAGTTCCTCAGAATGCCATATGTTTCTTCAATATCTCAGTTCTCTAAATACAAAGATCTGATTATTGACTCAAAGGCAACAAACAGTGATTTTAAAAAACATTTGGCTATTTGTATTTCTATTAATAATTTTCATGAGTTGCTGCAGCAGCATGTAATGAGTGTAAAAGTCAACAAAAAAGGTTTTAACCAGCACTAAATTTGTTCCCTGCCAAAGTAAACACCATCACGTTTCTGCTTAAAAAGAAAATCCACCCTAGCATGAGCAATCATTGTTTCCTTTCTGCATGGACTGGGAATGTATGAATATGGACAACATTTCTCCTGGAATAATAGTACGGATGGTTATATAGACATACATTTTCTCACTTCCTAAAATGACTTTACATGAATCTCATGCAAAGCTGTGTGGATGGCATTTTTTTTTTTTTTTCCCCAAACATGTGGGTGTTAATTCTTTACTTCTAAGTCCAATTTGAGTAGCTATACCTTTTCTGCCAGATTCTCCCAATACCAGGGGAATGTGTATTTCATTTCTCCTTGCGTGATGTTGTTACTCATTACCAAGGTGTATCTACGTTACCCCAGATATGGCTCTGTTTAGGTAGTAGTAAATGCACTTATGGAGGATCAGACCAATTCCACCTACTTCCCTAGGCTGAATCTAGCAGTGATCAGAACCAGATGCTTCACAAGAGGGTGCAAGAAACTGCCTAATAAATAGCATGGTGTAATCTACTCATTGAGGAAAGTTGTTTCCTTTTTCTGTGGAGATTAAGTACCATTTAAAGTAATTTTCTGTAATTGAATCAAGAGTCTTAGAATACAGTTTTAGTAATTTTTTGTCTCTTGCTAAATTTTTATACTCAACAAATATCTTGTGGCCTAGTGCATCACAGATTAATTTGTGCATTCTGCAAGAAGTATATTCAAATATCTGCCGTCTTTCATTTTCACAGAATATCCCTTCGCCTTCTGTGATAAAGTGAAAATTAAAATTTTATCTGATTCAGGATCTACTTTTTTTTTTTTTCCATTTTATTCTACATTTTCTATGTCATCTGAAGAAACATACCTAAAGGTCTTACAGATGATTTTGAATAAAAGACAAATAATAAAGTCATTAGCATCATTACTAGATCACTTTGCAGCTAGCCTCAAAAATACCTTCAGCATTAAAAAGGAATGGTGCTTTTTTGAAGTGAAGTCTCCTGCAATATTCCCACTCATTTCCAAAAATCTGTGTAAAAATCTGTTTCTTTGCTTTCAGTTGGTCACATTTTTTGAAACACTTGTGTTTTGGGAAAAAAGTCTTCTGTATTCAATCTTTTCATGAAAATTAAAGCTTTGAGAACAGTCTATTTTGCAAAAAAAAAAAAAAAATGTTTCAGACAGATTAAACAGAAAAAGATGACTTCTAAGTGGTTCTAGCCTAGAAATTGGTTCAGTTTGCATAATTGTACCCTGGCCTGTGAGACTGTAGAATTGCGGGCAGCAGATGACAGATATTAAACTAGTTATTCTTCTGATTGTGAATTAAGGAACAGAATAGGGTGTAATACAAGTGAAATTAGTGATTGGATTCAGCTCTGTGGGAATAGAAGTGACTTGTTTTGGAGCTAGTGAGAAGTCAAGTCAGAACTTTTGCCAAAAAATTGAAATAAAATAGTTTTCAAGGTTTGAAAAATGTCGGTGAGATGCTGTAGTTAACTTTATCATTGTTTATTTATTTGCATTAAGGCAGTGCCCAGAACACCAGTGAATGATTAGGACCTTTCCTAGGCCTAATAAGAAAAACATGAAAGGGCCTAAAACCTAATGTCTAATTTTATAGATTTAAGTAGTCCCTGTTGGCTTGTTTACATGACAAGTGACAACAATTAAATAAATTCCAGATTTAGGGGAGTAGCACATACTAATCATTAGATGACTATGACTGATGGAATTTGTCTCCTTTCATGCTTTACCATATTAGAGTGATCATGGTTCTTTTTTTCCCACATTTGCATAGGTGCTGCCTAAAAAACCTATCCCAGAACACTTTTAACTGAAGTAGGTGTTTTGGATTAAAAAAGAAAAGAGCTGTCGATCTTGATTGTGAAACCTCTGCTTTCTCAGGGAATGAGCCACTGGCGTAGTGAAACAGTGAAGGTAGATATACGTCCAAGGAAGGTTACAGAACTGCATCTTATTTCACATGTTCAGGCATGCCAATAGGTACTCACATTTATGCCACCAAAAGTACCTCAAAGAGATAACATCAAATAAATATTAAGAAAAGTCTGCATGATCTTGGAAATCCTTTAGGATCTTTTAGATTATGGAGCTCTCCAGCCCAAATGAGTTATAAATTTGGATGCTGTATCAGAACAGTACTTTTCAAAAAATAGATTTGAACATGTCATTACATGTAGAGTATTTCGGAGATATCCAGGAGTAGATATTATACACCATTTTCACTTCTGGGTTGTATAAACCAGCAGTAGCTTTATGAATATTTGGGCACTGGTACAGAGCCAAAATCAATCAACACTGTGGTATGAGAGGAGCTTCTTTAGACACTAAAAACAATGAGGTTCAAAGAAGTCAGCACACTTACATTTAAGGGAGCACATCACAAAGCGAATTGGGTCATCTCAGGGAAATATAAAAGCATTATTCCTCAGAGATTTGAAAAAAAAATACATAATTACTTCTTCTACCAAGCATGATTCTTTTAAATAACCTTCATTTTTGTCCCTTGGAAATGAAAAGAGGTTTACATTAAAAAGGCATTTCCTCTGACTCTCTGTCCTTGAGCAGCACAAAATGTAAACTATACCCTTCCCTTCTTCCTTTGAAGAAAAAGGAGTTTCAATCTTCTTCTGTGAACACGGTCCATTTAAATAAGGAGATGGAGTCCCATCTTTTCGATCAGCTTTCTTTGTTTGACTTGTCAGTAATAACACTTTAGCTGAAATTGTACAGGCGTCCTGCTAATTTAGTAATTATTGACACGGTGCTGGGCAAGAAATGATAGCAAACACAGGGAACTGTTAAGAAGAAATGAAATAAAAGATCTTCATATCATTGTTGAATAATGGTTGAGATCATTTTGTGCTCTAAGTAGGCCCAAGACACCTTTTTCCATTTTCTCGACACATTTATAATTTATGCTTTGTAATAGTTCCAAATATTTTTAGGACTCTGCACTTTGTTTGAGAATCCAGAAGAACTGAATGAGAGTCACGAAGTGCACACACAGATGAGTGAGCAGTGTGACCTGCCATAGCTTTTGATTTAAGAATGATCCCTCATTTCTTTATATCCCCCTTTCTTGTTTCTCAATTTACATTTGTATTTAGAGCTGCCTTAGCTCTAGCTGAGATCAGTGTTGCCTGTGCAGTTGACCCCATTGTATGTGGCTGGACCCAGAGATTGGTTTTGGATTTTGCCCTGTAGATAACGTCATGGCAGCTTTACTTAGTTCAAATAGCTTTTCAGTGCCCTGGTGTGCAGAGAGGTTTTAGTGTCTTCCTTTTCGAGGAAGTCTGAGAGCTTCCACCACAGTGATACGGCACTCTGCTCATTGCATTGAATAATGCAATCCTGAAACATGTATATGAGAGGGCATCCAATACTGCGTTTGCTTCGCGCTTGCTAGATGATCAGGGTTGTTAATATTGAAGTTCCCTATGGAAGGAAATCACAGTTAACTTGTACATTCTTTATCTCCTTTAAATTCCTTTTTCCGTCTCCTCTCACTGGACCTTGTTAAAGTAATTTTCTAGACCTACAATTCTTAAAACTTTTATAAAACCTATTAAAACTGCCTGTGTTTCTAAGCAGTAGAGAAAAGACCCTGTGAGTTCACTCTTTATTAAGGTCAGACTAAGTAACTCAGCTGTGGATGAAGGATCTTGGTTCCCTTCATGGATCTCACATACATAAATGCAGAGTTGTTTTTTCTCTTTTGAATTTAAACTTGGGTCCCCAGTAATAATGGTAAAATGTGTGGTGTAGGTTAGCAGTGCTGTTGCAAAATTGAATCAGCTGGTGGAGGCACTAAAAACGTGCTGTTGGGATTTGATGCAGATATCAGATATTTCTAGCTTTGCAGTGATTGTCATTAGATAAAACACCTATTCTTAATCACAAGGATGTTTGTGGGCTGGAATAATGAGAAAACCATCGTAACCATAATATATTGGGGTACCTGGGACTGATTATTCCTTGCTGAACTGTGCATTTTGATACAGGAGGCAGTACAGAGCACGCAGAGAGGATGATTTTTAAAAGCAAAGGCCTTCATAAGAGGAAATAGAGAGTGATGTTTTAATGGCAAGATTATATCAGTGTCTGTGCAATGTATTAGCTTTTGATGCAGTTGTATCTTGATTTATACATGAACTAATATGAAAGCTGTTCTTTCACATATTGGTCCACATGATGCTAATACACATGAAACGTGGGATTCTGCAGCATTCAGGGACATGGAACCATACTTAGTGGCTGGTTAAAGAGGAGAGAAGAGGTTTATTAACATCCAAACTAATGAGTGCTTCTCTTCCATGATCACTGCTCTGATCGTAGCACAGACCTGTCCTACCTGCCTCAACACCCTCCCACCTGACACAGGAGCCACATGGTATTTTAGAGTTTCAATCCAGAGGTGTTTTATAATCTCTTATCAGGCTTTTTTTTTTGTTTCTGTAGTCGCTGCAGTGAGAGGTTGCAGTGCTAGAAACAAAGCAGTAAAGCTGTATTATGTCTTCGGATGTTGCTAGCTAATCTACATATATCTGCTGTATGAAAAAATTATTTGGATATGAAAAGAAGTAACAGATATGAAATAACAGATTTTATCTTAGACATGGCTGGCTGTTGCCCCAAGGCTACACCCTGCACACAGAGTTTTATGAGCCACCCCTATTACTGTTTCCTGGGAGCTGGGTGTGTGGCTGACTAAAAACTTACCCTTTGTCCAATGAACAGTTACAGGCAATTTGTCATAAAATAGATGTTTAAGTATAGTTCTTAATGCAAATGTAAATAGGATTTTTTTTTTTTTAATGAACTTGCCCAACCCATTTGGAGATCCCTCTCTCTCCCTTCCTACCTGTACATATCCATGCAAAGAAATAGAGTGAGCCTTCATGCTTTTGTGTCATTAAATAATGTCTTTTGGATCACTTTAGACGTTTTATTTTTTCTCCTTCTGTGAATAAGTTATTTTTCAGCAAGCCTACATAAGTTCAGAGGCTTTTGAGGCAGTTTAGGGAAGGAAGGGGGAAAAAAAAAATTACTTGAAGGAATTTCCTGAATGAAATTTCAGAAAATGCTAAAGAAAAAATACATCTCTGTTCAAGTAAAACCCTAAAAAGATGTGTTGGGTTTTACTGGTGCTGTGTGCATACAAGGATGTTAACATGCTTTTCATTTATGCCCACCCTCTTCCAAACTCTTTTAGGACCTACATTTTTTAATCATTCCAACAGCCTACAAACTTCAGTCAAGTGTTTCAAATTTATTTTTGTTTGTTTCATTTATGTGTGTTAAGTCCAATAAAATATTTAACAGAGCTTGGATACAAATTGAAAATGGCCTCATCATTGAATGGAAACAGAAGATGTAGCGAAGAATCGTATTAAAGAAAAATTTGTATAATTTTCAGACAAAAACTGAAATGAAATCTGTTTACTAACCCACCAGCTGTCACTGCTACTTCTAGTTGCAATGTATTGCATACACTGAGCTATATACTTGCAGTCACAGGCATTACTGTAAGGTTTCTGCTGGGAAACTGAGCCTAATGCCTTTTCAACTTCTATTTTTTCTTCCAGAATGGGAAATTTAATTTTAGTGCCTGCATGCTTTTTGATTTGCTGCAATGGTTGTTTTTTGGAGTTTTTTTTTTAGCATTTTAAAGCAGATTTTATTTAAAGCAAAGAAACCAAAACTGGGGTCCAACATATTAAAAAGTTATAACCAAGGTAAAAATGTTCAATGGTACTAAAACTTACAAAATACTACTGCAAAAGGTCCATGGCTGTTCTGAATTCTTTCAAGAAATAGATCTTTGCATTTCAAGCAAGAAGAAATCTAGGCTATGTACTCAGTACTTACTGCCTCTCTCGATTCACTGCCTGAGACCTATTTCACTGACCTGCAATGGACAGGATGCAGTTAGTGTCCCACAGTGTTTGCCTTCTAAAGGAAACACCAAGGAGTGTTTACTTGTATGAGGAAAAGAATAAGTACCAAGTAATCAAAGTACTAGAAACGTTTTAGACAACGCACTTACAGATGCGCTAAGCTAAAGCACATAAGTAGAGTCAGTGCCCGAGGCACTGTGATGAGGACTTGGTGGCAAAATGAAGAACTAAATGCAGATCTTCTGCCTGCCTGTGCTAGAGCCTGCTGCAGAGAAAAAAGAAGTCAAAAAAAGAAACACTTTTATTTGAGCTTGAAGAAAACCTTTTCCTGGGATTTTGAATATTTTTCTCTGAAGACAAAAAAAAAAAAAAAAAAGAAAAAGAACAAAATTTTGAAATGTAAAACCTTTTAAGTTGCAAAATTAAAATAATTTTGTTTTGACACTGCCAAAATGAAACACACTGACTTCATTTGAGTATTTTTTCAAATGTTTTTGATGAACAAAATATTCAGCTAAACTAGGGAGAATATGCAGGATCTCTAGTTTTTGCCAAAGTTTTGCTTGCCTGTGTTTCTATTCTGCTGCATTTATTCCATAGTCAAGTTTCTGATTCAGAGACCACATAAACCAAACCAGGGTTTAGCATTGCCTCAAGCACATTCAGGTCAAGCTCCTAGAGAAAAATGAAATTTTCTGGGCTGTTACAATGGTCTCTTTTCCCAAGACTACATTCATACTAAGGGGAAAACTTCATGAAGGCCTTCATTTATGTGCATGCCATTTTATGTGCTGAGACAAATGTGGTCTTTAAACAGGGTGCATGGTGTAATCGAACACACTTGTTGGAAGCTCCATTTGGGCCGTCTGTGCCTGCATCTTGTTCCCACTGTAGAAAACTAACCACATCCCCTGTCCACATGGGCAGCTAATAACGTACCAGCAGTGTAGCATAATAGCATTTGCACCCACACAGACAGGCTGCTTTTAAAGAACATGAATTTGACATTTTTCCCTTTATCTCTAAAATAACGTTGCCTGGGTACCAGTGCAGATAGTTGCTGTGTTTAATGTGCAACAGATCAGTTATGGACATGCCTGAACTTTCTGACCCAGGGGATGGAGCATGACCATAAGCAGAAAGAGGCAGCAGAAATCAGCAAACTTAATTGTTTATATCCCAAATGTAAACATCCATATATAAAAACACCCCTTAAACCTGAAACCCACCCGTACCGACTGGTCCTTTTTAATCTTAATTTTGAACAGTTGCTACTCCAATTAAATTCTACCACCTAGCATTTTCAAACAGCTCTTAGTTGTTTCAGCAAACTCTTTTAATGGACAGCTGTTTTTGACAGCTCCTCCTGATTTGCCAGCGCTGTGTCATCTGCCAGAGCAGGAGGACCCATTTTGTATTCTGCTGCTGGCACTGAGGGGATATGTAAATGTACACATGAATCAGTTGTCACCAGCACAGACACACTGTGGCGAGATGATCAGAATGTGTTGGGAGTTTAGTTGGCTTAAAGTGGGAGGAAAAAAAAAAAAGAAACAAAAAACCCACCACGCTTAGATTTCTTGAAGTGATTTTTATTTCAAGTCTCTCCAGTTTATTTTCACTTTGTGGCGCTTGTTAGATTTAGTTCAGGAGAGTGCAATCTGCTACTCGCAAATCACCAACCTGAAACTCAAAAGTTTAGGAATTATAGAAACATTTCAGGTAAACAGCGTCAGAACTTCAGCTGCACAAACAGAATTTTATATAGGGCTCCACTTTTCAAACATTTTAACCTCTGTGAGAGAAAACTTCACATTCCCATGAGCACAGCATGGAAAGAAAGTTTGTTCAGTTTCCCAAGGCATTCTGGTAAATGGTCTGCACTGTTTCAGCCAGCAAGCTCTCAGTTTAATGGCTGAATTTCACACCATATATATAGAGTCAATTTATAAAATACAGGGGAAAACACAAGTGGGGTTAGCTTTATCAAATTTACTGCTCTCTTCCCAAATGCCCTGATGGTACACCCAGGGCAGTCATTGTCTCCGTGTTAATAAGTGGGGGGACAACAATTTGATAGTCCTCCTGTTCACCTTTGTTCCTCTCGCCATTATAGTCTGCTGACAAAATCAGATGTTTCTCCAGTTAAACAGAATACATGTGGGATATAAATTTAGGAGATACTTTGAGGTCAGTTGCTGTTTAGGATTATTTTAGCCAATCTACAAATCTGAGTAACTAGTATGAAGCTGAACCTTGGTTTAAACACCCAAAGAAAATGACAGGATATTTTGAAGTCCTGAAGAGCTGTAACTCCCATTTAAGTTTGAGTAAAAGCAACCTTTAGTGCCTAAGTATTCTCCTAACTATAACTTTATTCTGTTAGAACATCTGCATGTTTGAAAGATGCTACCGATGCAAGAATATATTAAGCAATTGAGATCCCCGATGCCAGAGACACATCCGCTCCAGCGTGTCACATACATTTTTCCACAAATTCTTCTCGGAGATGCACATCATCCAGACTTGACTGATGGTGTATCTCATTTCTAAATTTAGAAATTAATCAGTGAATGTCCTGGTGATGCTGAATTTTTATAACAAAAGAATTAGATGCAAGACTAAGTGTCATTGCTGATCTTTTTCAGCTCTCTTGTCTAGTATTTGTTAATCTTTACTTTGGTAGATAGCATTGCAAATATGATTCAGGTCACAAATGAAATGAGGTTTCAGTATCTTAGGACAATGGTGCTCTACATAGAGTATCACTGTTGAATAGATTTGCAATGACAAATTAAAGGCTGGAGGATGCTTGGACACAGCAAGAACTGGATTGCCATCTGTTGGCAGAGATCACTTGATCATCTCATTGTCATAAGCTTTGAAATTCAGTGGGAATGTTTTCCCAGCCCCATTGCAGCCAGTCTCAGAATTTCTGCTTCTGTCTCAAAAGCCACAATTCTGTGTTCAGGAAAAAAATTAACACTTGTTGAACAGCCCCACTTGGAAGGAAAATAAGTATTTATTGTTACTGTTATATAAGAAAAGGATAAAAGGTAAATTGATAATGCCACATGGCCTAGAGGCTGGAAAGAATAGAAAAATTGTGAGAACCAAAGAACACAAAGAGAACTTTAGTCAAGGTAGTGAAACATCAAGAAGTGTGTGTGTCTGCATGTGCACATGCATGCATTGCGGGATAGGGGTTAAGTACTTGAACAGTGTGCTAGCCTGCTCCTAGGTAGAATATTTAATAACAATGCAGAAAAAACAGAAGTGCCCAAGAAACATTTCTGTTCTGTGTTTGAGGAAAAGCCAAGGCGTGTAGTCATATAGAACTATGATGCTGCTGAAACAGTTTCTTTTCCAAAATGCTAAAGTTGATAATTTTAATAACACTGAATCTGAACAACCTGCATCCAATAATTTTAACAGGGGTGGCCAAGGAACTGTCCGGGCATTTAGTGTGGATTTTTAATATCTTGGAACACTGGTGAGTTTCCAGAGAACTAGAAGAAATCTAATGTTGTGCCAATATTTAGAGAGTGCGAAGGGAGTGACCCAGGTAACAGGTTTTAGAAAGGCAACGTTACAAATGCCAGTCAGTGTGGGATCGTGAGAAATATACTCTGTTGATCTAACAAGGGCAGTTTTGATGAGATTAATAGTTTTTTGGTGAAAGCAGCAATGTTTATATCATATTGGGACTTGCATAATCACCCAGTGATTATTGCAAGGGTGTCTTCTAGCTTTGAACTTAGGGAATCTTTGAAAAAATAGTTGTTATTTTTAATCTATAAAACTGCAAGATAATATTTTAGTACTTTAAAACACATCCAAGCCTGTAACATCTGCCAGCTATAAATTGCTATTAATGAGGGCTGTCTGGATGTAAATAAATGGTACTTGGTTTTCTTATAAAAATGCAATAAGACTGAAGTTTTACGTTTCATGTAAAATGGCATTTTTACTTTAAAGAATATAATTTAACTTGACACAGCTCTGCTGAGCTTTACAGTGGCTTAATCAAATACAGCACTGCTTTAAAAAAGGGGATCGCTTCAAACAGTGGATTAAGTTATTGGTCTTTCACGTTGCAAGTGCTGAAGCTCATTAGGTCTCAGGGTGAGAGTGAAAAGTGATGTTGTTTTAGCTCAGACTAAGTGTAATAGGAGTTAACTCACACACCTCTGTCAAGTTGGCAGTTGGGTGGGGTTTTTCCACTTAAAGGAGAGCCCTTTCTGGTTTGTCTAAGTTTGAAGAACCTGCTCATAACAAAATTGGTGCTACTGAATAAACCAGAGGGTTTGTTATTCAACACACCTGCAGGATCCCTAGCATCTCAGAAGACCAAATTCTTTCCCAGCTGTCCTTCCTCTACTCATTCTCTCAAATCAATTGTATTCTTGTAGTGATGTGATAGTGTGGGTTTAGTCAGTCCTGAAAAACATCTAATTAAATAAGCAAAGGACATAGGTAAGGTCCTGTTTTACATGAAGTTATTGATTGACTAATGTATCATCTGAAAAATGTTTTCATATCCTGTTGTCTGCAAAAGGATGGACCTCCATAATCTCCAAGACAAAGCTGCTCACATGACTCTTGGTTTTGTGCTAATGAAGTTTGTGCCTCCTGACCAAAGAGCCTCTTCACAGGAAATACACCTTTTGAATCAGATTAAATCAGGTTTCTTTATACACAGTAATCATCCTGTACCTCTTTGCTTGCTTATACACTGATCAATTGCTGATCGATGCTAATGGCAGCAATGTCTGGTTTTCATCAGTGTGCCTTCCTTCTTCTTTGGCACTTTAGCATGTCACTGTATTCTTCATGAGAGGCTTGTTGAAAGCAAAAAAATGTAAATCAATTGGTCTCCGTGTGGTAAACAAAAGCTCTTGGATCAGTCAGAGCGAGCCCTGGAGCACTGGATAGCAGTGCATTTTAGTTTTATCTCCAGCTCGTTTTATTTCAGAAGGCTGTTAAAAACCCAAAATTCCCTCTCCAAACCAAAAACCTCTGCAGTTGGGATGGACCACAGAGAAATGTATTGCATTCCTGTTTATTCCTTCAGCTGAGCGACTGCAGAATTTTAATATTTGAGAGGTTTATCATCAAACACATATGGCCCTATCCTGATCCTGTTTTGCACATGCAACACTGTACAAGGTCTGCTAGGCAAAGTGGGAACACACAACTGGAAGCTGTCATCCTATCAACCATGCTGCAGGTTTATAAAACTTTGTGCTATTTAATTTTTTATTTTAACCAGTAATTAGCTAGAACAGCTGAGCAGGTATGAAGGTTTAAGACAGGTGGTCTTAAGCAGCAGCAACAGCTTAGTGAATGAATACCCCCATACAACAGGTCCTCAGTAGGGTTGTAGCCAGTCCAAGACCAGTCTTCAGTATGTAAAAAAACATACTGCCTGTGTGAAAGGTGATAACATTGGGTGCTCAGAGCTAATTTCAGACAAGACACCCATTTATGCAACTGGGACTTGGGTGTTTGATGGTGTTTTCATTAGTAGGTAAATCCTATGTGATTATGCTTGGTTTAAAATTAATTTACCTAAGGAAAAATCAGGATTGTGAATGGGACTAAAGAAATACCAAGTCATTCTTAGGAAAAGCTGAAAATCTTTATTCTAACATTGAATGTAGAGTTTTGCTTTCTAAAACAGTGTTTCCATTTAATGCTGATTTATAGTCTTGTTATGGTTATTTATTACAGGAAAAGTATTAGTATGTTATAAGTAGATATGAAGTATTGTAGATGGTGAGTAAATACGATTTCTGTTCATTCACTGCCTCTGACAACCATCATATATTATTTACTGTCAATTACAATGTATTTAAACAGCAATTTGTCATTTATCAATCAATTATAAAATATCCTAGTGTAAATCAGGATCTAAGTATGTCCTTGATTGTTGCAGAAAGCTTTCCTTTTGTGCGTGCTTTTTTAGAATTCATGATTTTCTTTTAAAAATTCAGTCAAAAAGTTAAAAAGGTAGAGAATAATAATTAATCTGATAGATTGAAGAGGCATGTTAAAAGCTGGAAAACTATGAGATAATCTGTTGTTATATCATGATGTTGTCTATCTTATTAACATGGTGACTACTATTCTGAGGTGCTAAGGTGTTGTTTCAAGTCTTAGTTAATATAACAAACCTCAAGATATAGTTCATATAATTCAGGAAGAAAGGAAAAAAGAAAACATAAGTAAGGAAAAATTTCACCCTGCTTGTGGATTTTTCCCCTCCCTACATCCTCCCAAAAATGACACTTGGAATTGCAAGTTAATGTAGATTTGTGGTCTGATATGCCAGGGGAAGCTGACACAGGAAAGGCAGGGATGGGATTCCATCATCACTAGACTTGCAATAAAAATACCTCCCCCTTTTGGAGAATGATGCCTGGCTTGCTTCCTGTTCCCGTTGTTAAGGTCAGTAAATCTTCCTTGAAATGGTAGACCATTTCAAACCGGAAGACAGTGCAGTGTACTAATGCACATATGTTGAATATAGATTTTATGACACCCTTTCCATGAGTACAGCAGAAAACCCCAGCCGTGGTTACAGAGAGCAGTAACATACAACATACAACAAACACAGAATGAAAGAGCCTCTCCTCCTCTTCCAGAAAATCCAAGCAATGTGTTCTGCTACCCATTGTCAATACCAAAACAACTCTCCCATACTTCTACAGTCTTAGAGCTTTCTTCTAATTCTGGCATGTCTTGAGATATTGTATCTTCAAGTTATATATTAAATGGCTAAGTAGAGGAGGCATTCGTCTAAGGTTTCTAAAATGCATTCCCCTTACTCTGTGTCTGGAGAATTGAACTTTTGGCTAGTTACGGTAGTTTGGCTTTGCTAGTAGGAAAAAAAAAACAAAACAGCATAAATAATTATTTTTAAAATGTTCAACTACTTTTGAAATGGTTTGCTATTAAATATGTGCCATGTTTGGATCTTCCAAAAATTCTCTATGGAATATCTCACATATTAATGACTTTTGGCTTTGCCACATACAGTAATGAGAAAATTCCAGGTAAGTTTGTGCCGCCAAAGAAATATTGACTGGATCAGAGGAGGGAGAATGGTTGAGGCTGTGGAGACAGGGACAGCTTTCAGCTAAAGTGCAGTGCCAGGAGGGGTTGGGCACCTCCAAGTCTCAGCTTCATGTAATGGGAGTGAGAGGAAGGAACTCACTAATTCGGGGACAGATCTTGAAAGGGTCCAGAGTAACATGTGAAAGTATAACTTGTTAAAAAGTACTGTTATTTTTAACAACTGGTTCAAGAGCAGTGATTTCTACAGCTGCTGCTAACAAACCAGAGTATGTCATCTCGTGCACAACCATGAAGCCATGTTCCCAGGACTAAAGGGTATGGATAGATGAGAATGGTATGATATGAGGTTGTGTTGATACAATCTGGGAACATCCTTGCAACACACTTGGCACAGGGACAGAGCAGCAAAATCATGTGAGCATTCTTAGGGCATGGACTTGAGCAAGCTCTGGAGTTGTG